>NW_018408918.1:1116417-1313876 GCF_002113885.1 Mizuhopecten yessoensis
TTCTTTACGGTGACCATCATTTGATTAGATTTTCATTAATATTTTACATAACATGCACATTTTATCAACACTTAGACAGCTTCTGAAAGGTACAACTTTGAGGAGCCATAAAAAACAAACCAAGTGACCTAAATCTTTATACTTTATAGATTTGTGACCACAACGGCATGGGCAATGCACCACCAACAGGAAATTTGAATCAGAGAAGGGGCCGTTTTGGAAACCGGCTCTTATAAGAAATTGTATTGAAAACACGTATCTGAAACCTACGTTTAAGGTACAAGGTCTACTTAAAGTTTTACAGAAATGCCACAGATGTTACAATGATACATCATAAGTTACCATTTGACGATAAATGAGGTTTTAACCGCGTTGTATTTCATTTATCAGAAAAGTAACCACAGGTGTGCTATTAACTACACTTTACCATAGGTGTGCTATTAACTACACTTTACCATAGGTGTGCTATTACATGTAACTACACTTTACCATAGGTGTGCTATTAACTACACTTTACCATAGGTGTTCTATTAACTACACTTTACTAGAGGTGTGCTATTAACTACACTTTACTATAGGTGTGCTATTAACTACACTTTACAATAGGTGTGCTATTAACAACACTTTACCATAGGTGTGCTATTAACAACACTTTACCACAGGTGTGCTATTAACTACACTTTACAATAGGTGTGCTATTAACAACACTTTACCACAGGTGTGCTATTAACTACACTTTACAATAGGTGTGCTATTAACAACACTTTACCATAGGTGTGCTATTACATGTACCTACACTTTACCATAGGTGTGCTATAAACTACACTTTACCATAGGTGTGCTCTGAACTACACTTTACCATAGGTGTGCTATTAACTACACTTTGAGGTCTTTTTGATCGATCAGTGTACTGGTCAGCCATAGACTTTAGTTAAGTCCCCCAAACAAAGTAGGGTGACTTATTGTTTTAGCTCCGTTTCTTATTATCATTATTATTATTATTTCAAGCTCACCGGTACTAAGATTTATATAAATATTTTTTAAATGCCGCCGTGACTATTCTCCATAATTATGTTTGTTGTAGATTTAAAAGAAACTGTGGTTAGGTATACATGTAGCAAACACTAGTGAAAGTTTTTTCTTTTATAAAAGCAATGGATAAAGTCTAGAGTGTTATCAGCCCAACAGAACTCAAAATATAAGTAGTGCATTTTATAAACTGATTTTCTATTCATATTGTAACAGTGATAGAGACCTAGCCCTCAGGCCTTTAAAGCTATCCCAAGCAGGCACTTTCTTTGAGGAAGCACTGGATAAGGTCAGAGTGTAATCAGCCAAAGAGAAATCAAAGATAAATTTTTAATTTTGCATTAGTGCATTAAACAGATTTTCTATTTATAGTGACTTATTGACCTTTGACCACTGGACCTGAAAAGTTATCCCAAGTAGGCATTTTCTTCCAGGAAGGACTAGATAAAATTTGAGTGTGATCAGTCCAACAGAATTCGAAATACAGTGCACAAACTGATGTTCTATTTATAGTAAGTGACCTAGACATTTGATATGAAAGGCTGAAAAGCTATCCAAAGGCTTCAGCAAACATTTTATTACACTGGATAAAGTCTGAGTGCTTATGGCCCAAAAGAGCTCCAAATATGGTGCATGAAATGTTTTTCTATTTACAGTAACATTAATCTTGAACTTTGATATCCATGCCTCAAAAGTTACAATTTGTATCCTCAGCAAATACTTTCTAAAGTAACAATGACCTTTACCTTTGACCACCAAAACACCAAAGCAGGCACTTTCTCTGAGGTAGCACTTGATAAAGCCTGAGTGTAATCATCCCAACAGAATTCGACATATTGTGCCTAAACTAATTTTCTATTCATGGTAACAGTGACCTTGACCTTTGACTGCCGGGCCTAAAAAAAACTATTCAAAGCAAGCACTTTCTTCAAAAAAGCACTGGATGAAGTCTGAAAGCAATCCAACCAACAGTACTGAAGATATTGTGCAGAAATTAAACAAGAAGCCCAATGGGCCTGTATCGCTCACATGCTCCTAATGCAACTTTGAAGCTGATCTAGGTCATTTATGTGGATGCTAAGTTCATTACCACTTTATTCAAGTATTTCACATTTGACCCCTGTTACCTTGAATGTAGATCAAGGTCATTTATTTGAACAAACTTGGTAGCCCTTCATCCCAGCATGATACAGGCCCAATAGCAGGTATCTTGGCCGCTTGGTTATTAAGAAGTTGTTTAAATATGTTAGCACATTTGACCCCTGTGAAGTTAAAAGTCGGTCAATGTCATTCATTTGAACACATTTCGTAGCCTCTCATCAAGGCATGCTATTGGCTCAATATCATGGTCCTCCTAGTTATTGAGAAGTTGTTTTAAGATTTTAGCACATTTGACTTTTGTGATCTTGGAAGGCAGGCAAGATAGTTCATTTGAACAAACTTGGTAGTCTTTTATTCAAGCATGCTACAGGCACAATATCAGGTCTCTGGGCCCTTTGGTTATTGGAAATAAGTCGTTTAAACATTTTACTTCATTTATCCCTTGTGAAAAGTCGGGCAAGATCACTCATTTGAACAAACTTGATAGCCCTTCATCTCAGCACGCTACATGCCCAAAAGCAGGTCTCTAGGTCTCTGGGTTATTGAGAAGAAGATGTTAAAAGGGAAAAGTTGACGCCCCAGAGCCGGACGATGACCATAAGACTGACGCCGCACCAGGGCAAAAGCTCACTTGTCCTTGGCAGGTAACTTAAAAACAGAAAGAAGGACAGACAGACGGAAAACCTGATTACTGAAGATGTACATGGGTCCTAAAAACAAATTGTGTAATTGAATTGAAGAATCCCCCTTTGGGACCCCACTCCTCCCCCTAGGGAGCCAGATTATTATGAGAGATATTCAGTCTTCTTAACCAAGTAATGCTCCATGCCATTGATTTGAAAACATCATCAATCCATAGAGAAGAACTTCAAATGATGTAGTCTATTAGGTAATTTATGTCCTCACAACAGCCAGGGTCATACGAGGACGGGTGTCAATGAGACATCTATAGAAGAAAACTACAATTCGAAGGAAGTGGATATGTTGCCGACACGTGCACCCACACAATTGAAGGGTGCCATTTTGAAATATCATGGTCACTATAATGGCCATATGAAAAGCATCCTGTTGGTTGGTTGGGGGAGCTTAACGTCCACACAACATCTGAGGCCATTAGTGCATGATACGTATTATGTGTGCCAATGTGTTGCTTCAAGCAATAAATAGAATTTGGAACATGAGGATCGAACTCGAACTATAATCCATCATTCAAGAAAAAGTCAAGCATCAAGTTACGTATTGATGTGTCAAGTGGTCGCGAAAAAAAATACAGTTACTAATAAGAATGTCCTACGTGCAAAGGGCTATAACTCCAGAAAAATAAAACATTGACACTGGATTCTAACTGACAAACTGTAATCCATTATACATGTATACTAAGTTACAAATAATATTGAAAACAGTTAATTATGAGAATTTCCTATGTGTAAAAGGGCCATAACTCCAGTCAAAAATGGAATATTAATACATGGTTCAAACACTGTAATCTATTATGATAAAGCCATAAAGTTTCAAATTAATATGGCAAGCGGTAGCGAAAATAAGTTTTTTAAAAAGTTGAAATTGATAATTTCCTATGTGCAAAGGGCATTAACTCCAGCAAAAAATGGAATATCAACACGGGGTTCGAACTCAAAACTAACTGAAATTTCTGGATATTTTTTTACAAAATAACTGGGGAAAAAATACATTTTAAAGAATGTGGTAGCTATGGAAGCATTCTATATATGTTATAAACATATAAAAGTTGATCCTTTGCAAAACAATAAGCTTTCGCAAAACCACCAATTCTCAAAAATCACCTAAACATGACATATTTTATCTAAAAGGACACTGGGAACTTATAGAAGTAAAAAACTATATCCGATATATAACAGAAAGGAATATGAGTAAATCGTGTGAGGGATACAACTCACAGGAATATTATCAAAAGGAAGACAATCAATCATAGCTGCAAAAATACATAGCAAGTGTTCCTAGTTTAAAACAAAGAGTATGAGTATTACTTGAAACACATTTTAGATTATATAAGAAATAATTCTCAGGGACACCATTTAAATGAAAATTAATTGATTGATATAACAGTCGAGATGCATTTAAAATCCTCCCCACATGGAAAGTAAAACAAACATTACAGTGAAATGTTCAAAACTGGCCTGCATGGTGTAAAGTTTCACCTTTAGGCCTTTTGTAACTTTCAGCTTTCTTGGTGAATTTTTTGCATTTTTAGATATCTCCCATTCTCATCAGATGTATATGAAGTGCATAACAAATGGGGGAAAAAAAATATGAATGATAAACTGCCAGAATAAGATGTATAGGAAAGCAAACAAAGGGGCACAACTCTTCAAGTTTGTGAAAATAGGATGCTTCTACACCAAAGTAAAATAACTTTGGCTACTTCAACTTCAACTTCTGATAGGTCAAAGACCCTTTATGAGACTTATTTAGCTGTCAAAAGTCAGACCAAAAAATACTGCAGTACAATTTTATGTTAACTTGTGTATTAGTGGATTTGAACACCACCGTAAATATGAATGTTGAACGGAAATATTTTAACATTTAAGCGAACACATATTCATTGTTTTTTACAATCCTTATTATCAAAGGTTTAGGGAATGAAGGGTTTAAATGTTGTTTGTTGATGTTTAGTGGATCGAAGAGATACATGTGTAATAGGACGAGAAATAGTGATAAAGATAGTGCCGTCGCTGGGGCTCGAACCCGCGACCCTTGGTTCTCCAGCTCGATGCACTACCGCTGAGCTAAAAGGAAATTCCCTACAGCTGACGCTTGTAAGGCAACATAATCAATGTTCATCATTTACACTAAATGTGACAGGAGAGGAAAAAAGCACGGCCAGACCGCGGTTCGAACCCGGGACCTTCCGAACTCTAGACGGATGCTCTACCAATTGCCTACATTCCTCCCTCCTTTAACAAAGTCTACGACCCCGAAGACACACGAGACCCTATAAACCATCTTCTGTGGGTATATTTTGTTTGGCGCCAAATGTGTCAGGAGAGGAAAATTGCACGGCCAGACCGCGGTTCGAACCCGGGACCTTCCGAACTCTAGACGGATGCTCTACCAATTGAGTTATCTGGTCGCCGACGATCGACCCAGTCCAGTTCCGCTACACATGTATAACCTTCATTTTTAAACATGGTATTCTAAAAGATATGATTAAGGTTTCAGACTCTTTTCGGTTATCAGCATCTTTTGAGGAAACTCCATGTATTGTAGCAGAAAAATGTCAACAAATAATATGAAGTGTAGTGCAGTGGATATAGAAAGCTCAATTCCTGCTATATATTTGTAGTAAAGTTGTCAACGAATCAAATCTTTGGCAGACCTTTCTTATACATATGACTTAAAAGTGGTTGCGAGGATTTATAAACCCCCAAAAACAAACTGATCCCTTATTACTTATACAGAGAACAGTGTCGAAATACAGATGAACTGAAGGTATATAAAAAAATAACCTCAGATAATTCGGGTAAAATGGACTTCCATCATAATATTACATATTCATAATGTGTTTATACAGCCTCTCTTAAGAAATACACATTCCATACATGTTTTCAGCCTAGTCATTATCTGTCCAATCTGTAACATCTCATCTCTGCTAGCCAAGCGTTCATTTTGTATTCACATATTGATGTATTCAACCTTAGCAGATTTAGCCTTGTTCTCTAAGCTTCCAAATTTTTGAACCTGGTACAGGGACTTGGAACGAATTACCATCCTATGGTATACATATATAAACACAAAGGAGGACAATACTTAAAGAAACATTTTCTGTATTTGATCAGTTGGTAGAGATAATTATATACATATATAATTGGCCATATTCTAACTGTTAATGATAACCAAGGGAAATACATAGGCGACCAGTGCTGAAATCATCTTTAAAGTTTAAAGTTTTGCTAGTAAAGTATCTTGTGCTAGGTGACAGGGGAGGGAAATTAAACACAAGGCTAAATCCGCCAATGTTGAATAGTACAAAATTAAATTATGAACACTTGGCTATTGAAGATGGTGAGATAACGAGGTTCGATCGTACATTTTGTAAATTACGATGTGTCTTCAGCAGTATGCTCCAGTGAAATTACACTATAAAGTCAGTATCAGACCTGCGCTATCACAAGTAGATAAACAGGAACATACCACAGACTTCCAAAACAAAAAATAATTATGCACAAACTCACCACACACATGCATCTCGCAAATGGGGGAGGCCATCCTTAAATGAACATGTATAGCTGTTGATAGGACGTACATTAAACAATAATTAACCAAACCTGAAGTTTATTTTGACATAAAGATCTTATTTATTTGGATATTTTCATGAAAATTATGACTTGTAATTTTAAACCAATCATTTGGTAATTTCAGCTTGCATGCACTGTATGAATGCTATTTTAATAACATTGTACCCATATGAATCCATGATTGTTGGGAAGTGATGCTATATTTGAATTTAATACACTTGATGCTCTATTACCTGACCTGGAAAGCGTTCGTAGCCAAACCGAGACAATACAATACTAAAAACGTCTCCCAATATTAACGGCTACCAAACCCGTGCTCCAGGTTACAAATAAACGCTATGTTTCAAAAAAAAATATTTTGTTTAGCAGTATCCAGAGGGATGTTAGGTAGGGGCTGTACAATTACCAGCCCTCTAGACTGCTTTTAAGTTTTACTAAGTAAGTTTTGTTAGTGCCAAATTTCTTATGATAAAATCTGTTGTTTGCCTTTACACTGTTGCAATGTTTTACCATTTATATCTATAAATGTTTGTCGAAATACAAGCTCCTGAGAGCTTATGTTAACTATGACATATATTCAACTATATTAAAATTAAGATATCAATACATTGTAAATATTATTTTCTTGAATGTTTGCCGAGCAGACGACGTTTGATCATAATCTCGAAACTAGAACATTTTTTCCCCAAAAAATTTGTTTTATCATTTGAAAGAAAAACGATTGAAGGGGAAAAAATCAATTTGTTTTTTTATGAATTAATAAAAGTGATACAGAAAGGAAATATTGTAAACAATTGATATTAAATTTATCAAAAACATCATCCTTAGAGAGTATGTTCTGGGCATGATCATTTAGAAGCTTTGCAATACTTCAACTCTTTCAAACGCGCATCAGCTCGAGATAAGGTTCTGTTTACAAAACGGCGACTGGAAGTAGCAAGGCGGATTAGACTGGAACTTCCATTGTGTATATTTCGGCAAGTAAACCTTTTACAAAAAGCCCGCGTGGTCAGATCATCTAATTTAGTCAAGATGTACTCAGATCAGTCGTTGTTTAGTCGCTACGGTCATTAACATAAAAAATAAGATTATTATATAAATCTTATTTTAATTATTTCTTCCACTTTCTTCCGCCAGGGAGGTTTCCGCCATTTTTCTCGAAAACTACCGAAAGGAATTGAACGAAACTGTACATGTGTGCTCGTGTATGAGAGGCAGTGTGCTTTCTTGATTTCTGATTCTTAAAACACAATTGCCGCCAAAGGGAGGCAACAAATAGGTCAAAATTTAAATGCTGTCGGATTTTCATGAAAATTGGTATATAGGTAATATATATGACACCACATTTACAACTGTAACGTCCATTTCCGGTATTAACAAAATGGCCGCCATTTCCTGGCCTCTGATTGGTCCAAATTTTTAATATCCTCCGAGTTCCATGAACATTGGTATATAGGTATACTTTAGTACACCCCGACTACAGCCGTAACGTCCATTTTCCGCTTTCAGCAATCATTTCGTAGCAAAGGGGTCGTTTGGGGGACTTCTGAAATGGTCCCCATTACAATTAGTACTTGTTATACTAAAGTGTTCTTTCAGGTCATTAAATAAACAAGCAGTGTACAAAAAGGATAAATATTTAAATGTAACATTTATTCAAGAGCAAATATATTAAAATATAAATTATAATTGTATCATGATAAATAGCATGCCTAACTAAACATTAAAAACACACAGACAAAGGAATATGTAACCCAGCATCCTTGGACGTATAATACTTTTTTTAAATTGGTTTACATTTATTCAACTGTACACGTTTAACATTAAGTCAAAGTCACTCACTCGGCTTATATTGCACACAAATGTACACTTCAAGACATCACTACGTTCAGTTAAAGCATAAGTACATCTTTTTACTGACATGCTGTTGTAACATGTTCATTTTATATAACTCACTTAAATAAATATTAAGATATGATATAACTTGGAGATCGGTGATCGTGTAGTTATTGCACAAATTGGAAAAACGGAACGATTTGTCACCAATGATAACAAATTGCATTATACAAAGGAGACACAGATAGGTCACTTCTTAATTTAAGACATAAACAATATACAAAATGATATCACGAATATGTTAAAAGAGGCGTTGTATAAGAAATCATCTGTACCTATGATGCCTTATCAAAACAACAGTTATAATCATTGGTTTGTTGTCGTCTTAGATGAAAGGCAAAGCACTTTCATCTGTATTTCAATTACTAGATTAATAAAGATTGAATTTTCGATTGTTTTCCACACTAGAAATGAAACAACTAGAAGTAATACATGATAATCAATAATGAAAGTGTATGGTGGTCATTGTCCCGGTTACACTCCGGACGGGCGGCACATAAAGACCTTCACATAGTCCATAAAGCCGACGAAGTTTTCGAAACCTTTGCTGTATCCGATCTGTAGGCCTGTTGAACTTGTCCTAATAGGTCCGTAAGCGTCCGTCTCGGTCGTCCTCTCGTTGCTTCTTGCTTCGAGACTGTAGTGATTGTGGATGAAGTAGATCTTATTCCAGTTTCCATGCTGTAAAAGAAACAATAAATTCTTCGTTATTTATCATTGTTAGTGTGTAAAATAATGAAGGTCTGTCCTGACATTAATGCTCAATAGTATTGTTACTATACTTTGAAGTTTCTTACTCAGTTATTTTTGTGTTTACACCTAACAGAATACCATATTGTATTGAAGACATCCGTGTCGTTAACAAATAAATAGCAAATATTCTCATTGTGAATGTTACTGTCTACTCAAGTACGACACGTGGATTATATTTATACAGCAGCGCGCAAATCAGAGGGAGGTGCAAAATACATTACAATATGTACTTACAAGTATTCCAAGGCGGATTGAAGCTGATTCCTTTGCGTCAGCTTTTGCCCGGAAGTAAATGTTTCTTGAGGTTTTGAGGATATTAATGGTAGCTCCATCATTACAACAGTCGCTGTTGCTTAGCAGCGCTTGAACACCTGTTTTGATCGGAAGAAACTTCATGATGATGACAAAATCTGTGTAAAACTCCATATTGGCGAAATAGGGGATATATAATTTGGAACTACCATTGAAGTAGCCATAGCTGTTTCGAAGGACTTCAACATTGTCGTTCTCTACGTGAATGGTTCCATCGGCAATATTCTTCACATCTCCATCGAATGGAATGTTGACAACTGGTTTGCACTCTGAAATGTCAAAGGAAAGACATAAAATACACATTCAAAGATATATGAAGAAAAAATGCCTATTTATAATATTTTAAATTTTTCTAAAAACATATGTTTTATCATATTTAAACATGACGCAAAAACGTATAAGAAGCACATAACAATACCCTAACAACACATTGGTAGGTTTAACATCTTTGCATTAGTATAATATGTACTTCTATATTTAAACACGAAGACAAATGCATATCATATAGTTCTGTATAAAAAGAGGGTAGTTTATGATACTTTTCAATTTGTTATGTTATTAGGCCTTTGTATGAATAATTACCTTTGCCAGGTACGATGCTTTCGTACATTTCGCAGCCACAAATCATAGCATTGTAGCGGGTTCCTGGGGCACAGGGACGTTCCATCCAACCAAATCCATTGACGTGCTGTTTATACACCTTGGGATTCCCGACCACCATCATCGTATCACATCCCCCGGTCTGGTGGGTGAATAATGGCGGACATGGGTCGTTACAACTTGAGTCGGCCTTGCATCCATAGTAGGGTGTGTAAGAATAGCCTTTGGGACAACACATACCCTCAGATTTGCCCATGTTACATTTCCAGTGCGCTCGGCAGCTGCTTACACCGGTGTATGGGTAGGACAACAGAAATGGGTATCGGCATTTCTCTGAAAATATTATTACAACTCATGTTTATTTGTATTAATTAATTAATTTATTTATCTATCTATTTATCTTTTTTTTATTACAACCATGTTTATCATTAATTTATTTATTCATTTGATTTTTTTTCTGAAAAAGTTGCACAATTGGTCTTAAAGCTATATCATATACATGTATATCTATGTGATTCATTTAGTTTACTTCTTTAAATCAAAAACTTCGGGGTTTTGTCTTAACAAAAGTAATTATCGAGAAATTAACAACATATTCTTCTTTTTTAATTCATTTCAAATCAATTCATATATTTTCATGAGACATTAAATATCGTCATCTTGAAAAAATGTCAGATTTTATCATTTGTGACGGATCAAATAAACAAAGAAATCATTCTTACCTCTACGACATGGAACTTCAGCAGCCTTTCTGCAGGTGAGCACTGTTTGGTCCCAGTACTGGCCAAACCCACACTGTCTATCTATGGCACGAACTTCTCCATTATCTCCGAAGAAACATTGGACAAACTTGTCACATTCCTCTGGGTGAGGATTAAAACCTATACCGTTAACGATGGTACAGTCGTCACACACGCCTGCAAATAGAATGGAATTAATTATCCTAAATTCCGGAACAGAGGAACATCATGTGCTTTATATTTAGCGAAACAAATCACAGTTGGCTATGATATTTTACTATAAATAAATAAATAATTTCAACAGGTCATCATTTGAGATGCTTTTTACAATATGCTTTGGACTCTTTCAGGCAGAAATGTTAGTGTACGTAATCTCCAATAACTCCTTACATGTTTAATATAAGTTAAGTTTTTACTTAAAATTATATTCTTTATTTAAAGATTAGCAAGTTCAGTAGCATCGTCTTTACACCAGTTAAACAAAGTACCTTTTGATGGGGGCAGCGTGCTTGGTTCTGGAGCTTTAGCAGTGGTTGTGGTAGGCGCAGGTGTAGTTGTCGTGGTGGTTGTGGTAGTGGTAGGAGCAGGAGTGGTAGTGGTAGTAGTGGTGGTTGTTGTCGTTGTAGTTGTTGTGGTAGTCGCTGAAAATTACAAATAAAAGGTAAAACACTGCAGGAACTTCTTTTCTTTCTGCTCAGTTTATAAAATCCAATGTCATGACATAAAACTGAATATAAACTTGAAATACATAGACTGACGCTGATGGCCACAATCATCTCTTTTAGGTTGTTGTCAAATTTAACCAGTACTTTCGTATTAAATTGTTTATGTACCCTCCCTTCCCTCTCAACAGTTGTTAAGATCCATTTGTTGGCCCTATCATCACTGATAGGTCCGAGAAGGACGAAACAGCTGCATCCTGCAGTGTACGTCAGTATATAATTACATTGTAAGTCATTATATAATTACAGTGTAATTCATTACATTATTACAGTGTAATTCATTCCATAATTACAGTGTAATTCATTACATAATTACAGTGTAATTCATTATATAATTACAGTGTATTTCATTATATAATTACAGTGTATTTCATTATATAATAACAGTGTAATTCATTATATAATTAGAGTATAATTCATTATATAAGTGCAATCACATGTGTATGCCTTACTTTCATCCTTAAAAGATCAATATATGAGACTTGTCGTTGTGTTTTAAATATATAATGATAAAACTAGTATATTATGATATACTTACTTGGGCAGACAAATTTGACGAGGTCTCCTATTGAATTAGCCAATAATGAAAATGAGGCAACCTTTTTCACTTGATCTTTGGAACTGGCAATGGCATTCAGTTCGTCGTCGTCCATCAAACTTCCAATACCTACGGCGTACATGTTGATACCATACTCCCTAGCAACCCGAGCCTGATCTGCAGTTGCATTTGGGTTCTTGGACCTTCCGTCGGTCAAAACGAATCCCAACATAGGGACGCCAGGCCGTTCGTCCTGTTTAAATAGTTTGGTCATACTTTCGATGCCTAGGTCTGTATTGGTGCCTTCTTTGTCGTGAGGCAGATGGGTGACATTCTCCTGTAGACCAACCTTGTCACCGGTCAAAGGTATTTCCAAGGAAATCCTTGAACTATACACCACAATACCCATGCGAGCAGAGTTGATGTGAATAAGGTCTATGAAGGAATTCATGGACGTTTTTAACGAACGGAAGTCTTCGTCGTTGATACTATCTGATGCGTCTATCACAACAATGAGGTCGATGAGGCCCTTGCATCCTATGTAAGTATAATGGTCGTGTAAATCAATATTGAAACGAAATCAATTACATATATAATATTTGTATGGATTATTCTTTAAAATATTCATATCAATAATTATATAAAATATGTTCATGAATTAACTATTCTCTTATTCCAAAAATATAAGAATGAAATATTGAAAAGAATATTTAAAATAAAAGTCAATTTAAAAATATTTTCAGGTAATATTTTTTTATATTGAAACATTATAATAGTGTCAATCTTCGTACCTGTTGTTGGATTTGTCGATAACGTCCCATCACTTTTGATAAGACTGAAGGACTGTAGCAAAATAAATGTTGATATAAAAAGTTTTAACGACGAAACGTAATGCAAAAACATCGTGAAACTTAATAAAATAAATAGGTATACAAGATATGTTGCTAGATTAGAAATAAATTTGTACTGAACTTTGAGCAGCACCTCTAGCTTTATATACAATGTTTATGATGATTTACATAATTGGAAGTGATCAATTTTTCTTTAACCGTATCCACTATGACGTCAACGGTTGTAGATGTCATACCTGGAAACAGAGTAGCCTGGTTGGCCGGTCCTTCTCTTTCGTATTTAAGCACACTCGATCATTGTTTAACACGCGTGTTGATAGAGTAATGCCTTGACTGGATAGCCGTAGGCGATAAACCGCACAAGTACATTTTCATCAGAATTCATACCAACTGTATATAGAAAGACAAGCAACCATGAGTTGTGCTTTTTATTTTAATTATGTGTTTCCGGATCAATGGTTAAACCTACGCTATGCATATATATCTATTGATGCAATCAAGACAAGCATTGTTACATAATGAAAAAAATAATTATGATTCAGTTGATATGTGTAGTTATTTCCGCAGATAGATTAGTAGAGACAGACTATATCATAGTTTTAAGGTGCGAACTCAACCATACATTGCATGTGTCAGTTCCTACATCTGGTTAGTATCAATTATCCCACACTTATGCCTGTTGCATGTCCATTGTTTTTCACTAACAATAAGGGAAAACAAAAGGTGGAAGTGAACACGTCATTAAGCCAACACGGTTTAATTTAATAAAATAATCGGCAAGTAGATATAGCATTGGTAGATACAATGTACAACGGGTAAGAAGGTAAGTTTTCTCGAGTATATAACGTTATCGTGACTATTGCAAGTGTTTTAAGTTGTACAATGACATTGAATTTGTATATATATAATGAATTTTTACATTCAACAAATTGGTAAGATTTTCAATTTGATCTATTTGAAATATTACAATTAAAAATATTTTCAAATGGAGACCAAATAAAACGAAATTAATGTTTTTTTAGTAATATGATGTATCTTGTAATACAATGTACAAATAAAGTCGTATATCGTATTATCACTTTTCATAGTCTTCATAACTCGATCTAGTTTACAGTTTTCAATCAATAATCATAGAAACACATTTATTTGCAATAAAATTATTCACATCTGACAAAGCAAATCTTTCGATTAGCATTAAGTAACAACAGGCATATTTGCTCTTGAGTTCCCGAGTTGCAGGGGTGAACATATAAGATTGGTTTATTAGAGTGAGGCTACTACAACTAAGATCATTGAAGTACATTTGACGGTCAGTAAAACAATACATGTACGATACCCTAATACAGAAAGTATAGTATCCATATTATAAATACATAATGAAGCTTAACTAAATGGATGGGTCAAAATGCGGGAAAATGATTGAAATGAGAAAAAATTAGCATTTTTTTTTTCTGTTCTTGCTTTGACATTTTCCATGTTACTATCATCCCGATAGGAATGAAGGATTTCTTTTTATTTGATAGAGTATAACATATATGTATAGGTTGTCAGATTCACTAAAATATAAGCTTTAAGTATAAAATTTGTGAAGTATCTGTGTGACCGGTGCCGTGAAGATTTAACAAATGGGTGTGTTAGATTGATGTAGGTACTCTGTTAAATTATTCTTTGAAGAAAAAAATTAAACAAAATATCGTCATGAATAGTAATTTGAGGTCATGTCACGTACGTCAAGGGGAGTGATCTGTGACGATCATTGTGTCAAACATGAAGGTGATATATTCACTAACATCAACTTTTCGATAATAATAGACACAGATAGCTGTTANTAAAAATTTAAAAAAAAAAAAAAAAAAAAAAAAAAAAAAAAACACTAATGAAACTCACTGACCAACAGATTGCATTGATAATTATATTTTCCTTTTTTAAAGCTTGTAGTTTAGTAAACAAACAGCAACAACAGAGTAAAAAGCAAACCGAAAACGAAACTAACTAACCAGCATTAATAACAGAACCCCTTCATTCAAAATACTGGCAAAACACTTTTAAAAGGTACCACTAAAAGCAATGGAAACGGACATTGACCTAATTTGCTTTGAAAATATATTATCTAAACCTAAATAGATTGAAAATCAGCAGTAAACAAAGCCAAACAAAGACGGCAATACAAACCAATGTAAAGTTTAAATTATATCATTAGCCTTATTTTATTTTGTTAAAATACTATATTGTTAGACATTACATTATACTAACAAGTTCAGACATGATTTAAAACTTTCTATTGAAAAACATTACTCCGGCTTATCTCATTTTGATGTAATACATAAATCTAAAAACGCGAACTAATCACTCACATAAAGGTATAGTATGTATAATTTATTCATAAGTAAAAAGGGAAAATATCATCAAACAAAGCGACAAGAAAACAGAGTACAAAGTCTGAAAGAAACGACAACGTGAGAGACCAACGAGACATCACTTTTATTTCCTTTCACTTTTTATTTTATTTTATTTTACACAAGTCATAGGCTAGACGAAAATAAATTATAACCTGTGCACTTCCAAACCAACAGTTTGTGTGAACATTTTGTTCTAACAAATTTGATTATCAAATTAATCTGAAGTTATTCGGTTAACACGTGTAAAATAACCTTAAATGATTTTAAAGGAAAGTGAGTACCAGGATACAATTGCAACTGTTTGTCAGTACGATGGCCATGTCGTGACAGAATGGAAGTTGATGACATCAAAGATTAGTTGATTCCTTAAAAAGCAAAGGCGTTTTATCCTTGTTGGTTATGTGCATACAATCTTGATAGAGTAATAAAAACGCATTAATAGCTTATCGTTATATGTGACAAAAAAAATTATCTCGCTTTCTTCATGTCCGTAAGAATATACATCAATAACTCAAATAAACATTATTTGTTTGATGTCCTATCATATTTTCAGCAAATTATTCTAAAGTGCTTATGAAATAATTTCTAGAAATATGGACGACTCTTATTTATCGTTAAGTTTGTCAATTCATAATGGCAAACATAGTCAGTATTATACCACACCTTAAATTCGTTTAGCCCTTGTAGGATCCATCAGTAAAATGAAATAAAAAGACATGTCTGAAATATACCAAAACATATAAGATATACAGTGACAGGGAAACTGATGATGCAACTGATGTGCTTGCAAACGCCACATAACGTAAAAACGTCACAACATTTGGCTAGAACAGACAGCCTTTTCTTAAACTTTTATTCGATGCTAACAGCGCCAGGATTAAAACCAGCAATCAGTTAACGGCAAACCTCGGGGATAGAAACTTCGTTAACGAAGTCAACCACCTTATTGTGTAAAAAAATTACGATCAACCCAGAAACTGTAATATATTAACCAATTTAAGAACGTACGAAAATCATGCAAGTAGAGTTGCACAAAAGGGAAGCATAATCTATTGCGCAACGACATAGCCACATCCAGTCGTCTGCGGGATTCGAACCTTCTACATTTCCGTCAATAGCTGTTACAGTACTTTATGCGTTATACTGCCTCAAATTTGATTATTTTCCAGAGCAGTAACTCGTTCATGGTTATAATTTTAGAGTTACATTTGCTTCATCACAACTTTTTTTAATTAAGGATCGCCCCCAGACCATACAAATAACTTCCTTATATTACCGCACTATGGAATTCGTTTAAACATTCAACGAAGCTTTAATGAAAATAATTTTGAGTAAGTTCAATCAATCATCAATACGATTACATGCAAATAGGTGTCATTATTTAAACAATGTGTAACGTTGCACAGGTGTGGTGAACGCATTTCTTATTAAAGATCCCCGTACATCTGCCGAAAACTGTACACATTGAAACTTTTTCGGCATGATTACAGCTTTGATCATCAATTCTGAAAAGAAACCCGTACCTTGTGATACTTTGGTGAAAAGTTGATAAAGATGAAATAATCAAAAAGCATTCCATAACAGTGTTTAGAGTGTTAAAACTTTCAACGGTGTTTAACTGGGACTCGAGCCCTATATTTCAGATTGTTATAATATCGCTCTTACCTGAGCGTCCAGACCCAAATGTTCTACAGTTGTATACCTAACGAAATTAAGAAGAGGTTAATGCATATACGTAAAAACCCTAAGGTGGTATCGGGATCTTTTAAAGGGCATAAACTTTGATATGTAGACTTTATGATGTACAGTAAATAAAGACATGGATCGTCTTCAAACCATTCATAATGCAACAAGCAATGTTCTTCTTAAAATTACAAATGAAAGAATAAATAAAATTGATAAATAAATTGTTATAAGCCCTGCTTTAGGATTTAGTCAGGCCAAATTTGTCCAAACTTAACAAAATGATGTTTAGCCATGACCTCCACATTTAAAGGATTGATGAGTGTTTATCAACAAGTGTTTTGCAAGAAGAATCATTCTTAAACAACACTAGAGGCATTTGTTTTTGCTTTGTTCAGATACAACACGTCTAGTTACTGATAAATACTACACATGAACCATGAAGCTGTTTGGAGTAAACATCTGTTTAAAAAGAGGTCAGCCATTTAAGTTTGACTCACTGTTTACAATACTGCAAGCGGGGAGATCATTAACGACAGAAAATTATCATTTACAAACGAAACTAATTTGTGTACCATTCTAGATTTAAATACGTATATCGTCATTAAAGTATGACGTTTAACGATACGAACTATTCATACATGCATATCTAAACGTGCACTTCGTAAACGATTTGGATAGGAAAAAGTGTCTTCTTCTTTTTTAAATAAATGATTGAATTGATAAGCGCCGCTAATCTGGAAAAACAACTTCTGGACATTGCGGCGAGATAATGAGCTTTTTCGGTTAGTGTACGCGTGTGTTTTTTTATTTCGTTTTGTCATAATGAGCCATATCAATCTTCCTGTTTATTTATTGAAACGTAATACATCACACTTTTCGTGTTACTAAATACTGTTACATGTACGTGATACGAAACCAGTTTCTATGAAAAGTTCTCCCGCACCTATTCTTTTAAAACATCGTATTCATTCCTTGTCATTTCATCAACCATACAATCTTTAAAACATCTTAACGGGGTTTGAATGATGGATTTATACAAGCATGTTTTAACTATTCTTTTAATAAATATGACTAGGATTGGCAAGGGTAATTCTCTTTTAACTAAGATGTATCATTGATCGCAAATTGAGAATCATACTGAAATAACACAAGAGGCATTTTTATGTATTCAGATACATCACGTCTGGTTACTGATACAGATTACACATGAACCGTGAAGCTGTTTGGAATACACATCTGTTTAAAAAGAGGTCAGCCATTTAAGATGTACTCTCGGTTTGCAATACTTCAAAAGGGGAGCTTATTGAAGACAGCCCAGTATCATATACTAGCGAACATTTCCACTTTCACAGTTACGAAGGAAGATATCCAAGTGTATCATATCAACGACGTATTTGTGGAAAAAAGATACTTCAATCAAGTTTTTTTTCTGAAGTTTTTCTCAATCACATTTTTCAAAATCTTACTATTTCTACATATTATATGTATAGCTATTTTATTTGAGGGGGGGGGGCGAATTCAACAATTAGCTCATATTTGTAATTGCTAAAAATATCCATGGTATAGTCTTCAGCAAATAAAATATACAAAGGTCATTTGAGATTGCCTTATATGACGTTTCGTCAGGACAAAAGAGTCATTAAGTGAAAAAATGTTTCTATACTTCAGAAGAAAATAATGTTTTCAATGTAACAAATGTTGCAGAATTTCTAAAGCATTTAATATGAATTCGTGTTGCATAATACACAAATAATTGTACATTTATCGTTCTAATATAATATCATATTTAATAAGTAGGCTTACAAATACTAATCGATATTTAAATTTAGTTATATCTCAGTAAAACAGGTAAAATTAAAAACAAATCTTCTGATCCATTTCTATAGAATTATAGAAGAAATAAGAACAAAACATTATTTTGATGGTAATTTTGTGATTTGAAGTGTATAGTACATGTAGCACTTACCATTTCTTTGCTACAAACAAGCAGAGGCATTAGATTTAACACAGTAGAGCAACAACGGCCGACTGTCTACTAAAATCTACCATAAACTTGATGAGGTAACCATCAATACGTATCAATACGGAGCTTTTGATTAGTATCGGTTATTGATAGTTCACTATTGATAACAAATACTGAACTTAAACAGAAACGCATACATTATTAATATAGACTCAATATTGAACTGTCAGTTGTATCCGATTGGTAAAACAATCAAGCTCGACCTCGGGAATACTGACGAAAGATTGTCATTACTACTGTTGTCGGACTTTGGTTGGTTTAGGATATAGTAATGGCATGTGGTTTGTCCTCTGAAAACATTCTTTAAAGCGTGTACTAGAAATATGATCATTATACACACACATGATAACAACATAACATTATCCACTAGGTACAGTTCGAAATTCATTTCAACGAACCATATTGGTGGTTCGTCTTTTTTGTACTCTTCGGTAATGCTAGGGGCCGAAATTACTGTTGGGACATAACTTATATTTACAGTATAAGTGCTGTTTATACTCAACAGCGGGGGTTGAGTACAAAACTTATGCATATGAATTTCAAAATTTAGAAGTAAGATTATCAGTAATTGAGGAAAATACCCACAATCTTTTACTATGTTGCTTATATCATTAATCTCAATAATAAAACCTAGAATGGTTGTAAAGGGAAGTGAGTATCCAGGATCCAATTGCAAATATGACAGAATGGAGGTTGCTGACATCGAAGATTAGTTGATTTCTTATAAAGCAGAAGCACAATATCCTTGTTGATTATTTGTACAACATCTTGATAAAGTAATAGAAAGACGCATTAATAGGTTAAAAAAAATCAAAAATAATCACTAGAAATAAACTACGTCGTTTTCTTCATTTCCGTAAGATTATAGCATTTATCCCGTCAATGTTTATATACATCAATATTTGTTTGATGCCTTATCTTTTTCAGCAAATTATTATAGTGTGCTTATAGTGTGCGACTATTTTTTATCGTTTGTCAATTGCCAAACAGAGGCAGTATTGTACCACACGATATATCCATTTCGCATTTATAGCATTGATCAGTGAAATGAACGAAATGCATGTCTTTAGTATGGCAAAATACATGTAGATATACAGTGACAGGGAAACTGATGATAACGCATGATAACATTAAAAAGTTACAGCTGTTGGCTAGAACAGACAGCCATTTCTTTAACTTTTATTCGATGCTAGCACTTCCAGAAAAAACCAGCAACCAGGTTACGGCCAACCTCGAGGATGGATACTTTGTAAGTAATGTTAACCACTCAATCTAATCACGAATAACCGAGAAACTGTAATACATGTACAAAAATAATGTACCAGTCCAAGACCGTACGCACGGCATGCAGGTAGAGTTGCACAACAAGGAAGCATAATGTATTACGCAACGACATAACCACATCCGGTCGTCTGCGGGATTAGAACTTTCCACGTTTCCGTCAATAGCTGTTACACTAATATATATGCGTTATACTGCCTCGACTGTGATTTTTTTCAGAGCAATAACTCGTTGATGGATTAGAACATCTTTTTCTTTAATTAAGGATCGTCCCAAGACCCTACAAATAGCTTCCTTTTATTACCTCAATATGGAACTCGTTTACGCATTCAACAAAGGTATGGTTATTAAATAATGAAATTAATGCGGAGTAAGTTCAATCAATCATAATTACGAGTGCAGCAAATAGGCTTCGTTATTATTATACCTTTTTAATATTGCACAGGTGAGGTAAACGCATTTTCTATTAAACATAATCGTGCCCATGCCAAATACTTTAACAACGCATTAAAAAAAAATCGGCATTAAAATAATTTTGATAATAAATTCTGAAAAGAAATCCATACCTTTTGTTCAAAATATCAAAGATGAATATATATATGTATATATATATCCCACAGCAGTGTTTTAAGTGTAAAAACGGTCAGCGGGGATAGACCGGGACTCTTGCCTTGGAATTCAGATTGTTATATAATCGCTCTAACAGATTGAGCTACCTGACTACAATTATTCAACGATATTAAGAGGAGGTTACTGCATATACGTACAAACAACGCGAACAGTGTAGTAAGACAATGATTGTTTGTGATACGTGACTACAGACACGTTAACGTTATGACGCATTTTACGTACTGTATGTTCCGCTTTCCCGGAAAGATAAATTAGGTAAAATAAGGGGCAAACAATGTTATATACTGTAAGCCATGAAATGTTCGTTGTACATAAACATTCATGCTTTCCGTGGAGGTTAAAGAACCACGAAAATAAAATACAACGAATTTAAATGATATTCTTGGCTACTCATTGTTTATATTGGGAATCCACGAAAGTTTGTACCACAAAACGATCGAAATAGCTTCAAACCACGAAAGAAAATACTCACGAACATTTCAGGTTAACCAGTATATATTTCATTAGTATACCGGTAGGTATACGTCGGCAAAATCGCTAGGGAAATCGAACAAACGTTATATATATATATATATATTATTATTATTTATCTCACCAGCTATGGTTTTCTTTTCAGAAATGATTTAACAAAGCTGTACTCGTGCAGGACAATGCGTAGTTACAGTTGGCTGGCAGTGGTACGGGGATCTGTTAAAGGGCCCGAACTTTTGGTGTGTAGACTTTATGATGTACAGTAAATAAAAACATGGATCGTTTTCAAACCCATAAACCATTCCTATTGAAATATCAATGTTTATTTTGAAATGATAATGAAAGAATAAACAATTTATTCATTAATTCATATAAGCCCTGATTAAGGATTTAGTCAGGCCAGTTTTCTTCCAACTTAACAAAACTACAAAAATGATGTTTAGCCAGAACCACCGCCTTTAAAGGATTGATGAGTGTTTATTAAGACGTGTAAAGTTAGTAGAATCATGCTTAAACAATACAAGAGGCATGTTTATGTATTCAGATACATCACGTCTGGTTACTGATACAGATTGAACATGGACCGTGAAGCTGTTTAGAGTAGAAATCTGTTTAAAAAGAGGTCAGCCATTTAAGTTGTACTCGCGGTTTGCAATACTTCAAACGGGGAGATTATTGAGGACAGTACAATAGCATATACTAGAGAATCTAATTTGGATATCATACTATATTAGAATACTTATATCGTCATTTAAGTCCGACGTTTAAAAATACAAACTATTCATGCATGCATAACTTCAAGTGTTCTCCGTAAACAATTCGGGATGGTAAAAGTGTCTATTTTTTCAATAAATGATTGAAATGATCGATGCTTACTTCTTCGAAAAGCGCCGCTAATCTAGAAAAAACTTCTAGGCATTGCGGCGAGATAATTAACTATTTCGGTTAGTGTATGCGTGTGGTTTTTGATTGGTTTCGTCATAATGAGCCAAATCAATCTTCCTGTTAATTTATTTATACGTAATACACTATTCGCGTAACTAAATACTATAACATGATACATGACCAATTTCTATGAAAACTTCTCCTGTTACTATTCTTTTAAAACATCGTATTCATTCCTTGACATTGTATGGTTAATACAATAGTGTGATGTATTACGTATCAATAATTTGAAGGATGGATTTGTACGAACTTATTTTTGATTGTTCGTTTTAAAAATCAGACTGGGAAGTGGCAGGTGCTAATCCGTTTTAAATGAGATGTATCATTGATCGCAAATTGAGGTACAATGTATATTCAAATTTTTGCGTGCAGAAATGTACGTGCTAAGACCCTTGGATATGATTGTACTTATTTACTCAATGCGAAAACCGCGCACATTTCGACACTGCGAACATTTCAACTTTTACAGTTACGAAGGGAGATATCCAATTTTCTCAACGGCGTATTCAGGAAAACAGATACTTCAATAAGGATATATTCTTCTGAAGTTTTTCTCGATCCCATTTTTCAAAATGTTTACTGTTTTAATGATAGGACTTTCAAACTCAACAACTCACTAATATATTTTAATTGCGAAAAAAAATGTTCAATTTTAGTCTTTTAGCACGTCAAATATTTGGTGTTTTAAGATAGCCTTATGTTAAGTTCCTTGGGACAAAAAGTATTTTAGTGAAAAATGTTTTTTTTATACGTCGGCAGAATTCAGTTTTTCGATGTAACAAACTTGCAGAAATTATATAGCTTTTTATTTGATTTCGTGTTCAATCATGAACTTAAAGTCATAAAAATGCATATCTTTTTGCGGGTCTAACAAAGAAACAGTTCCCTAACATACTTTTATTTTGTTAGTTCAGCCTTCTTAAGACAACTGTTCGCGTAACAAATAACAGCTTTAGAAAAATAGCTATACCAGCAAAGACTTATTAGTTTGAATCTCTTGTACATTCATCGTTTTAATACGATACATAATGTCATATTTCTAACTTTGTTAAAAATAGGAATCGCTATTTAAGCTTAGTTTATCTCAGTAAAACAGGTCAAATAAAAATTTATATAATTTCTGCTGATCAACTTTTATAGAATTATAGAAGAAATATGATGGTAATGTCTAATTGTTAATAGTAGTACTTTACAATCCTTTTTTAAACAAGTAATGGCAATAAATTTAGCGCAGTAGAACAACACTGGCCATCTCCCTACAAAACTCTACCATTTGATGACTTTACTGCCAATACTGAACTATTGATTATTAATGGTTATTGATGGTTCACTATTGCTTACAAATACTGAATTTAAACAGAAACGCACATAACATTAATCTGAACTCGAAATTAAATTGTTTGTTGTATCCGATGGCTAAAAACATTCAAGCTTGACTTGGGAATACTGACGAAAGTTGGCCATTACTACTGCTCTTGGACATAGAGTTGTCCTAGGGTACAGTAATGGCATTGTATCTGTCCTTTGATACCATACATCAAAGAGCTTACTAGAAATATGAACGTAAGACACACACATGTGATTCCAACATAAAAATATCCACCACTGCCGATTCGTCATTCTTGTACTTTTCAGTAAAGATAAGGGCAAAAAATGTGAAACAGAAAGGGGAGGTGAGTATAACCCTTATGTATATAAAAGTCACAATTTAGAAGTTATAATATCAGCATTTGAAGAAAATAACCACAAGTCTTTTATTGTGTCGCTTACATTATTTAAATCAGTAATGATACCTGTTTCCTAGCTGTTAGTAATTTTGCTGAATACTTTGATTGATTTCTGCCAGTAAAAGTCTCATTTTGGCTCCTGTTATTATGTATGTATTTTCGTGTAGTATGTTGATGCTGAGAAAATGTTTATGTTTGTCTGATTAGTATTGGACAGAGCGCCTTGGATTGCCTTATCTATATGGTGTATCATAGTCACAATAATGATCCGTGAGTACATCTATAGGATCTTGCCGATTCACCCTTGTATGGTTCTATAGGAAAAGTATCAAATGAATTCAATAAAATACTGTCTAAAGTTAAAACTACGGCATTTTGCAAAAACGTATTCGCGGTTTGCCGAACTGATTCTACATACCGTGCATTTTTACCTTATTTCATTAAAACTCAATGGGGAAAATTTAGCACTATTGAATTTGTGAATAATTATGTTTACTCTCATAAATTTGTGTTGATAGATTTTCTAGGTATGACAAGTTATTTCCAAGAAATCAATTTGTACGCAATTCTAATCTTTTCAAAATAATGGCAGATTTGATTTTATTTCCTAGAATATCACGCCAAACCTTGCCAGTTATTCAACAAATGAACATGATGAAATGTAATGATATAAATGATTTATTGTAATTTATTCACAGTGAATTTTTCATCAGTGTGTACAATTACATACATTTTAGTGGCACAATAATTAGCTGAAGGAAATTTCAAAAAAAAAAGTAAATGCATGAAATATAGATTGGTTTGTTTATGTTTTACGTCCTATTAACAGCAATGGTCATTGAAGGACGTGCCTGGTTTTGCTGGTGGAGGAGAGCCTGAGTTTCCAAGAGAAAAAACACCGACCTACGGCAAGCACCTGGCGACTGTCCAACGTAGGCCATCGACCCAGTGGTGGAGGACTAGTCAATATAGCGCAAATTGAAAAAATCGCGAATATTTTATGAACGACACTGTACATTCTGGTCAATAAATCTGAGAAAGGTACGTTTACATATTTATAAGACAATACATGTTTATAACACGAGACAGTGGAAAAATACACATATACATTGTATATAAATGGTGACAACTCTTAACAGCTATTTTCTATTTTTCAAACGGATATTCTTCGTACTACGGGCCACCTATGCAACAATATATTTCTTAACACGCTATATACCTTTCCTGACAGTTTATTTACAGATCGTACATACTCCATTCGTTTGATATGAAGATATCGGTTTGTGAAAAACGTTTAGCTGATACTTTGATTAAGTGTTGTTTAATACAGGTAAATATATGTCGGCTTCAGATTAGCAATTTAAAGTCACGTGATACAAAAGCAAAATTTACCAACTGCCCGTAAAATCGTCATTATGTGTACCATTAAGTCAATGCGTTCGCCATAGAAAAAAACAAGCCAAACAATGGATTATTCCTTATTTGCAGGGACAGAAATAATTTCCATCCTCGGGAAGATTATCAAAACGTAAAACAGAAATACGAAATCAGAAGGGACTTTCTTTGTTCATCGTTTAAGGTAAAGCAACGGTCCTATTAAACCTTCACCCTCTCGCTGTGTCCTTATAGAGGAAAGATATATCTTATACCACGCACCATATATGTTTTATATTGGCTAAAAAACAACCCACACCCGCAAAATCCGCGTTGAGGTTTTCTTATTAGGGATAGATATATTGTATACTTCAACGCTAGGTTTGTACTATAGGACAGAGAAATCCCATACACCCTTGTCACAATTGTCTTATAGGTACAGGACAGAGGTATCCTATAGTCCCCCACACTACATGTATAAGAGTCTTATATAGGATAGAAATATCAGACATCCCACTCGACTGCAGGCTTGTATAATGTATTGTAGACAGACGTACGTTATACACATATGTTTGAGAGAATTCAGTTTATAACATTATAAGATACCTGTCTTCTGTGTATTAGAGCATGGGTGACACGCATGCGTCATGGACACATACGTATTTTCTTATAACAACGTATGCAAAACGTTTTAGTGACTAGGCTTGAAAGGGTAGTCTCCCTTAACGTGGTTGTAGTGTTCATAGGAGGAGAGAAATCAAGGCTTGCGCGTCAACTCTGTGTCAATGTCCTATATATGTAGTAAAAAAAATAAAAAAAATAAAAAAAGGTAACAGCTAGTACTTGCAACAACAACATATACACTATCTAATATATAATGACCAAAATGTACCCATGTCAGCGCCAAAACAATGTTACTTAAATATATATTATAAAATGAAAAAACAATTAACAATTAACCTTTCAAGAATCTCCAGTTCCGGAATATAGAAGATGGTGTTTGTTTAATACATCTCATTTACCCTGTGTACGGTTTGACCAATTGTAAATACGGCTTAAATGACAAAAATAATTAAGTTTTCAGGAACAAATAAAACTATGCATGTGCATCGTGCTTTATTAAGCGATATATTTCAGTTGGGCGAATACGAACCAGGTGATCCCTTAAATGGAATGTGACATTCTACAGTAACAAACAGGTTCCTTGGTAACGTCTCATTGGAGGATACCAATTTGGATCCAATATGGCGGGCAGTGAAAAGTTTTCGTTATGGATGTTAACCAAATTGTATTGTGGTCTACCTAAAGCAAGGTACATGAAGACTGCATTTAATCAGTGTAAATATTATTACCGACTCCAGGTAATGTCATAGTGTATACAACTTGTAAACAAGGTCGGTGAATTCGCATTGTTTACACATTTTGACGCAGGAGCTGTTGAGGTTAATTCCGAAAAAAAACTTTCCTTTTTCCAATTAGAGTATTAGATTTGCTCGTGCGGGAGCGTAATTTGAAACGTGATGGGTTTTTTAACAGACCAATTTCAAGTTTGCACAACTGGAACGTTCTGCAAAATGGAATGCACTAATAGATTATGTATGTCAAACCATATCATAGACATAACGTTACAGAAAGTGACAAATCTGACATGATTACACTGCTGACAATCATGGTAACATCCTTGTCAATATTTCACCTGGACCGTCCTCCTGGTACAAATCCCCCACCAAGCAGATCACTTTTCCTAGAAAGGCATGTAACGTACCACTATATCTGTGGACATCGGAGCAATAATCTAAAACTTTTTTCTAATTACTTGAAACATATGTGAACTGTTAGAGGCACAGCCTCAGTGGCAGTTTTTGGAAACATATATCTTTACAGATTATTTCATTTGAGATTAACCAGTACTCCTAAAATAAAAAAAAAGATAAATTAAGAGTTCTCATGCACCTGCCATTCTTTAAAACTTGGTAATAGATACAGTTGAATGACACTGCATCATACAGCTGGTTCGTCCTCCTGAGGCTCATCAGTTATTTTCAAAGACATGGTTCCTTTCTTTGAGTTTCCTATTATTATTTCGAGAAACATATAATTAAAGCAACACGAAAAGACATTTCGGGAAAACTACAACAGGAGGAAATATATGAATCCCCGCACAAAAATGTAGGCAAATCCAGTTGGTCCTGATGGGAAAAACACTTAAAAACAAATAAACAGGCCTGAAGAACGTCTAATCGACCACAAGCTGAAATGGAAAAATCTGTATCCGATCAATGGTGCAGCGTTTTGTTCCCAGACAAAACATACACTAGACGTTTTATTGAAACGAATGTCCGTTTATATTCAGACGAAATATATTTCCCTGACATATCTGTCTTGAAATCGACAATAACAAATCTCGCTTCAAGAGATTTTTCTAAGCGTTGTCTTGTAGCTATTCAATATTTTATCGCCACCAGTATGATATAGGTGTTAGTGCTCCCAAATCACTCCTTCCAGTAGCCGAAGGAGCGACGTACAGCTAAAACGTGATACCAGTCATATAATATTATAGCATCGACAATTGAGGTCTTAACAAAATGCTAACTTTGAGCTCATATTCGATACAAGAACACACTACCAAGAACAAACAATAAACTACAAGGGAATACCGACGTGTCAACAAATAAATAAGTAGAACTCAAAATCCATTAAACTATAACCAAAACAAGACAATGTAGACATTTGAAAATGTACAAGGACAATAAGCGTTTTTGGCTTCATTGTCGATACCCGCCGTGTAAATCCTGTCAAATTTGGATGAGGTCACGTGCTAAGAGCGAGAACTGGAGTCGCAACAATGAAATAATATGGCAAACCATTGGGCATACTCATAAACATTGGCCTTCATATCACACACAAGTAGGATATTTCCAAATGAGAATATGACGATGACAATAAAACATTATCTTTATCTACCTGCGTATCTTTGATCCTGTGTAATAGAAAACATCATGAATAAACTGAAATACAGCATAAGTCAGCGAAAAAGACCAGCAGCTCCTGAAAGGGAAGAGGTTCATGCGACGCATTTACTTCCCTAGGTAAAAACTAGAATAAAGTGTTAGTCTCCAAAAGCATTTGTGTTACTTTGTAACAGCACATACACTGCAGCACCCATCCAGGCCGTTCCATGCTCCATATGTGATGTTGGAGTTATGTTGGCATGAGAAAAGCACATTCTCTGTAAAGTAAACGAAAACAACAAATGTATTAATATTTTCTCTATAATATGACGCTTGCAATCCTAGGAAATAGGATAGTGCAACCAAATTGATTATGTATTGATGTCTCCTTCTTTTGTATTGATATATTTGAAAATGCCGTTAATTGATAAATCAATATTTGGCGGTATTTCTATTTATGAAAATAAATACACGTTGGATAGAAGATTGTATCGGTACAGATTGCATAGATGAAAGATGAAAAGGGGACTATAGGGCTATATCACTGCAAATCAAACATACAGTTTATTTCAACCATGGATCAGACCCATTAGTAAAGACCTGAAATCTGTCTGCCTGGCTTAATCCCGGACAACATTTAAATAGAGAACGGCTTCACATTGAAAGCCATTAGTGACGAGGCCACACAGGCCGCATATCGAAGCATCAGAGCGGCGCTAAGAAACACAGTTTATAACGTCAAAACAACGTGGCATAACGTGTCTGATAATTCCTCTCAGATAGGAAATTACTGTATTTCATTTGATTGTTGATTCTACAAGCATTCCAGGGACAGACAACATCTTATTACTGTAATGGTCTCACTACACGATTTTAGCCTATGTAATACACGTCTCAAAGAGTGTGTGCTCTTACAAAAAAATCAATGGTTTGTTGAGGGAACTTCCGGCATTTAGCACAGGCATGATCCACTTGGGGATTTATATAGGGTGTAGTAATTTTAGCGTGTTTTACTTCCATGAAAACACGCACTTAATACCAAAATGTTGAGGTTAAGTCAAGGATATTTACACTTTTTGTACTGGTAAAAATATTTGATTTATACAGCTGTCCTCTTCTTTCTTTTGAAAGATTTAAGTCCCCTAAAATGCTTATGAGTATGAAGAGTACAATGACAGCAATGTATGTAAAAACAAACCTTTTTATAATCACGTTAGTTTTATGTAAACTGTCAGATACGCATTCTATTTAAAAAGAAACAACATAAAAAATGAAATATTCTTCGTTTTAATTGATATTATCGTTAACTTATAAAATGTTGATAATACACGTGTTGATTTCCTGAAAGTAAGCCACATTCGATTGTTGCTGTTTTAAAAGTTAATTACCGTATTTTGTTTCCAATAAATGTTTGTGCGATAAAACCTTTTTGATAACCTTTTGTGATCCCTATTGTTCAACTGAGGCAATTTTTACCTTTGCTTACTTGTTTTATAACTAGTACCCAATCGCTACAGAGTACTCTTGTTTTACCTACTTATACCTAGCCAACACAATAATATAAAAAGAAATTAAATGTAAAAACTAATAAGCAAACTTGCATGCGTAAAGATTCGGGATAATCATCTTTAAATAAAACAATATAACATTCGTTTCGTAGATAAAAGATATTTTTGTGAAATTGAAGGTAGCGACACGTTAATGCCATGTATCCACCATTGAACAACATACGCCGTTATGGTATGCACGACTATATTTTAAAATGTCCGACTTATATGCGCGTGCAATCTTGATGCCCAAGCCCTTCCTTTGCAGTCGCCACGCTTCCAGGCATGTAAGTGACCATGGTGTTGCAAGAACTAACAGTAAATCTTTAGAATCTTTAACTGCCTAATAACATCAATTATGTAACGTTTAAAGATTGTTCAATGTTAAAACTGTATCCCATTTTCATCTCGAGCAAAGGGGATGACAAAAGACCACAAAAGTCTAGGAATCGACAAATGTGTGCGTATATTGATTTTAAATTAAACTGCTCAGCGAAAGCACTGTGTCCTGAATACTAGGACAGTCAAAGGTAAGAGAGGGCCAAGATTGACTCGCCTGTATTGCTGAAAGATCTGTCAGTCCCGAGTTGAATTTACATTGGAGCAGCATATAACACGGAATACACAACTGTCAAATACGGGCAACAAAATAGACGAAGAAAAATGTAAATTATTTCATGTTTATCTTTTCAAAGATTGAAAGCTTTCAATTGTTAAAAAAATAGCTTCAGAATCCCTGTCTCACTGCACTGTGTGTTTATAAACAGTACCCATCACTTTACTTTTGCTCAGATGTAACTGATGTAGCCTGAACACTTACGTTGACCACGTAGATCAATCGGTTAGAGTAGAAGTATAACAATCTGAAGTTCAGGGTTCGAATCTCGGCCTCGCCCCGCTGAATATTTACACTCAGAACACTGCTGTTGGTTATCTTTTGTTCCTTGTTCATCATTATTGTTTCTCATAAAAGTCCTGCAATGTGTGGTTTTCCTTTTAGAAATGATTTATCAAAGCTATAGCTCCCCTTTTTTTAACCCTGAAAGTTCATTCAGCTTATGAGTTGTAAAACAATGACACCCTTTGTGGTAATGCATCGCTGATGTATGAAAAAGAGGAGCACGGAATCAAACAATTAATCTCATGTTCCAAAGTTCAACATTTCGACCAATCAAAGTGAAGAGAGATGTTAATAAATTGGCTCAATTTAAGAATACAATATGGTACTTTAACTCAGATAAATGTCCGTGAGGGAGGGGCACACTGTCGAAGGGCGCCAATTCTTAACTGCCACCTCCCATATTTCAAGGGCATGAACCAATAGAATTGACAGAAGGTATTAATCTGATTGATTAACTCCTAACCGACACCGTCTTTGTCGTTTAATTGATGGTTAGAGAGTTGATAAGCAGTGTAAGTTGTGGAAGAAAGACATTTGGGTAGACAGCAAATTCCTCAATGATTACTCTTAAGGGGTAAAATCTATGTCAAGTTTATATCAGACGAGTATCTTTAAATAAGCAAGCCATATCATTGAGATTGAAAAACACCATCAATAAAAATAATATACTATCACCGTTGTCACATTATATGAAAGTTGTCAGCAACAACACTAGTCCATATACAGAACATTTTCTGTTATATTTCCTAGAACTAGTTACCCGAGATTCGAATATTTGAAAACAAAAATAGGATAATAAGGACAGTATATCAGCTTTCCAAAGGGGTAAAAAGGCTTCCTGCAACGTTATTTATTGAAATTAATTTCAGTAGAGCCATGGTCATAAGCTAATGCACCAACGGTCGTCGTATTTCTTGGCCTTCAATAAAACGTGTCAGACTTTGGTGAACGATAACTTCTGGTGGTGAACAACTAGCTAGCAATTGTACCTGCTAGACCAACACTTCATGTGTGATGAAAGATAAAAGTTACTCGCTTAGGGAAATTCCGCAAAAATAGACATGCGCATAATTTCCTGCTGAGTGAGTAAAAGCGCCATCTTACAGAAATTGGACGATGGGCTAACGACAACAAAACATCGTCTTCATCACAGTCAGCATGTAACCTATCACTGTGTCTGTAACATGTCCGCTAGCCAATCAGTGTAGTCAGTCTATTCAAATCCAAATAGATTTTCTAGCTAACAGCTATGTCCGAGAGAGAAAAAAAGACACCTCTAGAACCGTCAATCCATTTTCTGTTTACCAATTGTATCATCAAGACGTTTGCTACATGTGAAATAACCTGGATTGCTCTGAGCATTTGTAACCTTGCGATTAATCTGGCTCAGTAAATGCATGTAATGGACGCTACGAAGACCGATGATTATGATTCCATCCTTGGATTGTAGCAAACACAAATGCAAAACAAATACTACTGGCTCGACTCCTTACCTAGCTCCTGTCAATCATAAACCCTACCAAAATAGTTATGATTTTTCAATATTACAAATATGTTTACATTTCCACTTCAAGTACCTTTAGACAAGTTGTGTTCATAGCCAGATCAGCGTCATTTTGAAGCTGCTCTTCCCATCTCCATTAACCTGGTGACGCTATGCCGTTCTAGGAATCCCGTTTGCACTGACGACACGGACAATACAATAATGAAAGCCTAAGGGAATATATGCATTTTGTCAATAATAACTGGAATTTTAGAATGTAAAAATAAGGATTAACAGGTCTTTTTCAATGTTCATGCTGGTATGAACCGCAAGTCGGTGACATACTTGTAACCGATTTGTGTTCATACACGCATGAAATTGAAAAACACCGTTCAATTCTTATACGGATTCCCTTGATCAAAATCAAAGATTAAATCTCGTGAAGCTCAAGTAAATACAAACACTACATTAACCACTCACCAACTTTTCGCCATTCCAGTCCATAAAGAGAACGGATGTGTTTTAAATGGTTTTGTCTTATTTGTCAAAAAGCCTTATAAAAATAACGTTCTGTTGCTTCAGTAACAAGACCAGTCTGAAAAGGCGTTTCTATTTTCTTCTGTCTACAGTTGTAAGATTTCATTATTTAAAAGGCACGTTCATACATCACTGCAGCTTGAGGTATACTCGTCAATGTCAGTGAGTGCCAATGTATAACATATTATCCTCATGTAATATAAATAGGGGATATTTCTAGTTTATGTATTGATAAAAGATAAAAAAAAAATATAAAAAATCCTAACGTTAATACAAGACAAAAAGCTATAGTGGAAATTGCAAACGAATGTTAATAAACTATTATAAAAGTATAAACAATACACGAATACCAAAACAAAACAAAAGACAACATGCATGTTCAAAAAAGCTAAGGTTGAAACCAGGATTACAGAAAAATGAAGAAAAAAAGTAAAATGTGTGAACATGCAAGACAAATAGGTCACCCAAACAAGTACAAAAAAACTGGATTTGAGGAAAGACATCTGTAACAATAAGACTGTTCAACCTATACCTATAATACAACTAGAGTGATCTCCCTTGGTTGGCTCCGGTACCCCGTGTATAGTTGAGTGGTACAACTATATACCTGAATAAAAAATGGAGCACAGAACACATGTTGTCGTTCCTCTCTCAAATCCGTTAGCATAACCATAAGATAAGAGGTAACATTCATTACAGAGAAAAGATAGAATTAATCGTATATACAAGACTGAAGGCGACATCGCGTGATCCGGAAGTGTATCACATCTGGTTCTCGTTATGACGTATCCCGTTCAATTTGGTTTTGTGTGTTTGCCTCCTACAATGTAAATAACATGGAAAAAGACACTCGTATGTGGTAAATGATAACAAACAATGCTTATGGACTAAAGCACGTAACTTAATTACTACCGAAAATGTAATATCTCCACTAAAGTTTTAAAATAGGGAAAAATATCTAAAAGTAAATTTGTTGAGGGTAACAAACGTATGATAACATACATTATGTAATGAATAATGAGATTTGAATGTAATATTTCAACAATATTGTTTGCACGACGTCGACTGTTTTCGGTGGCATTTACGTGAACATTGTACATGTATATAGCAAAACCATGCATACGTAAAATTAATAAGCATTTCTGTTCTTACTAAGGTATGGTTTCTAATCTTCTTTCATTATGTTTTAGAAATGCATTTTAACACAACACGTCTCTTTTTCTTACTCGATAAACGAGTATAAAAGTATAAACAATACATGGATACCAAAACAAAACAAAAGACAACATGCATGTTCAAAAAAAGCTAAGGTTGAAACCAGGATAACAGAAGAAAATGAAAAATAGCTTGTTGAAGTTATTCAACAAGCAATTTATATCATCTGTGAGTGTAAGAGATATTTTTTTCACTATTCTGATCTTGCTTTACCATTCTCCTTCGTGTATGGCGTCCTGATGTATCTGTTCTCCTAGACATAATGTCACAACATTTCGCAGCTCAAATCACATGGCGGTGTGTGCCTGCCTGCTTCATGTCGGGTTAATTATTGTTTGTGACATTTATTACATGGTTCTACCGCGTTGTTATTCTAGGAATATGAGTCAGTGAATCTTATTTTGCCAACACGTACACATTACCAGTGTATGTCTTTGTAGCGAATTATCTCGAGACACGAATCTCCGGGCTAGGTTGTTACCCTAATGCTTTGGTTCACCATAAATCAGGTCCTGCTGACGAGGTGTCAGTAATTGTATTGATCGTCAAAACATTCGGTATTTACAACACAGCGCCGTAAAAGCTATTCAACAAGCAATTTGTATGAGCGGGTGAGTATTGTGTTGATTTAGACACAATTTACGGTAAAGATTGTCTTAACCGCAACAGTCGTTATCAATGTGAATCTGTGTATTGTTGCTTGGGTTTTCATCTTTTATATTTTTTTGTTTTTGCAAATTATATCCTTTACCCAATTTTGTATAAATATGATATATGTGTGGTTCTTACGTTCATCTTTCAAGATATAAGGTGGTGGAAGCGTGTGGTGTATATCTTAGTCCCCTAGGTATGCCGTAATCTTGATAGCTACGATTATTCATTTAAGGGTAGTCATACGGTTCATTATGTACATGAACAAATTAAACTGAACTCATTATTCATGAACAGTTGACCAGTACTTCCCAAATCTTTCAAAATGAATATCATAAAAGGGTTTTACACACCTTCCCTACTCATCACCGATGAGTCTTAGACGGAAGAAACAGCTGTGTGCTGCAGTGTACTGTATTTTTAGTATACTGTATGTATTACCAACTGTTATATGTGCAATCATACGTGTGTCTTACATGTACGTTCATCTTCATAAGATTAACTGTAAAATAGCAAGACCCCTATGAAAACGCATGTGTACATGACATGTAAATATACCGTGCGCTAGCGGGCCGTGGAATGATGTCGAAAGTGTGCATGACTGAAAGTAATTTGGTTTTATAAAAAGCAAAACATTGACAATTTTGATATCATAATTTTAATTTATTTCTATCATTTCTGATATACATTTAAAAAGAAATAACTGCCATTGTGTAAGTTGTATCCCTCTTCAAAAAGTTCCGATTTTATTTAAAGAAAGACAACTCCCACCAGGACTTAAGTGTTTGTAAAATGTAAAATAAATCAATTATAAAGTCATTGTGTATATTTTGTTCCATTTCCCACTCTGTATGTATGAATCTTTGTGTCCTTTTTGCTTTAAGCTTGTAGATAATCACATTAATCCATACAATTGCAATAACAAATCACTTCGTTTAATGTGTTTTATATATTTTGCAATTAATAAAAATTTGTAAAGTTAATTAGCAATACTTCTTTTCAGGTCGGGTTATAAACATGTTTCTTTTCTGTTTATTGAGATTTGTAACACATGTTATATCAATATTGCGTTTTGTAATTTGTTTCGCGAAATTCTCTGTGTTAAATATCGATGCAAATATACACGCACTGACAAAAGAAAAACGTAAGACGCAATGATCATGGTTGGGTACCGTACCAAAACTGAAAGATATGGTCAACATTATGGTTAAATATGGAGAGAAAAAATAAATAGCTAAATAGGATTTCAGAGAGCTGTATAAATGTAAAGAACATTAAATATCCTTACTCACAAGGAAGTAATGTCAAATGGCTCGAGAACACAACTCTCGATCATCTATTATTCATTTGTCGTCCCAACTCCGAACTGTTTGTAAAAAAAACTCAACATTCGGGCACTGCCCCAAAAAAACAAAAATGTATCCAAGACACTGGAACTTTTCAAAAATCAATATATAAGCATCGCTGTTGATATTTCTTTTATGCTAAAAATACTCTTTTTTTATAGTTTTGTAGTAAATAGTTTATCTTATGGTATTTGAGACATCTTGTGTTGGGTCTCTAAACAATGTATTTGACATTCTTGGTGCTATCATTGTACATCTTTCCTTTTTGACTGCATTTGAAAGATAGGTAAGATCCTAAGGAAACGATCATTATTATTTATTATCCCAAATCGTCCGTAATTACGTTCGTCCGTCTGTTTGTCCAAGGTCATGTGGAAACAAATCCGTGCTACAGTCCCCTGTGGTAGCTATATACTATATAGTCGACAAGGATCGTACTACAGTCTCCTGTTAGCTCGTGCAACTGTCACCTGTGGTAGCTATATATTATGAGGGAGGCAAGGATCTTGCTACAATCCTCTGTGGTAGCTACAAATGTATATATTATAAGGGAGTCAAGGATCGTGCTACCGTTCCCTTGTGGTAGCTATACAATTATAGGGGAGGCAAAGATCGTGCTACTGTTCCCTGTGGTATTTATACATATACTCTAGGGGGCAATTATCGTGCTACTGTTCCCTGTGGTAGTGATATATATACTCTAGTGGGCAATTATCGTGCTACAATTCCATGTGGTATTTATACATATACTCTAGGGGGCAATTATCGTGCTACTGTTCCCTGTGGTAGTGATACATATACTCTAGGGGGCAATTATCGTGCTACAATTCCCTGTGGTAGCTATATACTCTAGGGGAGGCAATGGTAGTTCTACAGTCCCCTGTGGTAGCTATATACTCTAGGGGAGGCAATAATCGCGCTACAGTCCCCTGTGGTAGCTACATGTATATACTCTAGGGGGCAATGATCGTATAGTAGCTGTACTGTATGCTACAGGAGAGTCAAAGATCATGTTACAGTCCTCTATGGTAGCGAAACACTATGGAGGGGACAGTGATTGTGCTCCAGTTTCCTGTGGTAGCTATGTACTATGGAGTAGACAGTAATTGTGCAACAGTCCTCTGTGGCAGCTAAACACTATGGAGGAGACAGTGATTGTGCTCCAGTTTCCTGTGGTAGCTAAACACTATGGAGGAGACAGTGATTGTGCTCCAGTTTCCTGTGGTAGCTATACACTATGGAGGAGACAGTGATTGTGCTCCAGTTTCCTGTGGTAGCTATACACTATGGAGGAGACAGTGATTGTGCTCCAGTTTCCTGTGGTAGCTATACACTATGGAGGAGACAGTGATTGTGCTCCAGTTTCCTGTGGTAGCTATACACTATGGAGGAGACAGTGATTGTGCTCCAGTTTCCTGTGGTAGCTATACACTATGGAGGAGACAGTGATTGTGCTCCAGTTTCCTGTGGTAGCTATACACTATGGAGGAGACAGTGATTGTGCTCCAGTTTCCTGTGGTAGCTATACACTATGGAGGAGACAGTGATTGTGCTCCAGTTTCCTGTGGTAGCTATACACTATGGAGGAGACAGTGATTGTGCTCCAGTTTCCTGTGGTAGCTATACACTATGGAGGAGACAGTGATTGTGCTCCAGTTTCCTGTGGTAGCTATACACTATGGAGGAGACAGTGATTGTGCTCCAGTTTCCTGTGGTAGCTATACACTATGGAGGAGACAGTGATTGTGCTCCAGTTTCCTGTGGTAGCTATACACTATGGAGGAGACAGTGATTGTGCTCCAGTTTCCTGTGGTAGCTATACACTATGGAGGAGACAGTGATTGTGCTCCAGTTTCCTGTGGTAGCTATACACTATGGAGGAGACAGTGATTGTGCTCCAGTTTCCTGTGGTAGCTATACACTATGGAGGAGACAGTGATTGTGCTCCAGTTTCCTGTGGTAGCTATACACTATGGAGGAGACAGTGATTGTGCTCCAGTTTCCTGTGGTAGCTATACACTATGGAGGAGACAGTGATTGTGCTCCAGTTTCCTGTGGTAGCTATACACTATGGAGGAGACAGTGATTGTGCTCCAGTTTCCTGTGGTAGCTATACACTATGGAGGAGACAGTGATTGTGCTCCAGTTTCCTGTGGTAGCTATACACTATGGAGGAGACAGTGATTGTGCTCCAGTTTCCTGTGGTAGCTATACACTATGGAGGAGACAGTGATTGTGCTCCAGTTTCCTGTGGTAGCTATACACTATGGAGGAGACAGTGATTGTGCTCCAGTTTCCTGTGGTAGCTATACACTATGGAGGAGACAGTGATTGTGCTCCAGTTTCCTGTGGTAGCTATACACTATGGAGGAGACAGTGATTGTGCTCCAGTTTCCTGTGGTAGCTATACACTATGGAGGAGACAGTGATTGTGCTCCAGTTTCCTGTGGTAGCTATACACTATGGAGGAGACAGTGATTGTGCTCCAGTTTCCTGTGGTAGCTATACACTATGGAGGAGACAGTGATTGTGCTCCAGTTTCCTGTGGTAGCTATACACTATGGAGGAGACAGTGATTGTGCTCCAGTTTCCTGTGGTAGCTATACACTATGGAGGAGACAGTGATTGTGCTCCAGTTTCCTGTGGTAGCTATACACTATGGAGGAGACAGTGATTGTGCTCCAGTTTCCTGTGGTAGCTATACACTATGGAGGAGACAGTGATTGTGCTCCAGTTTCCTGTGGTAGCTATACACTATGGAGGAGACAGTGATTGTGCTCCAGTTTCCTGTGGTAGCTATACACTATGGAGGAGACAGTGATTGTGCTCCAGTTTCCTGTGGTAGCTATACACTATGGAGGAGACAGTGATTGTGCTCCAGTTTCCTGTGGTAGCTATACACTATGGAGGAGACAGTGATTGTGCTCCAGTTTCCTGTGGTAGCTATACACTATGGAGGAGACAGTGATTGTGCTCCAGTTTCCTGTGGTAGCTATACACTATGGAGGAGACAGTGATTGTGCTCCAGTTTCCTGTGGTAGCTATACACTATGGAGGAGACAGTGATTGTGCTCCAGTTTCCTGTGGTAGCTATACACTATGGAGGAGACAGTGATTGTGCTCCAGTTTCCTGTGGTAGCTATACACTATGGAGGACACAGTGATTGTGCTCCAGTTTCATGTGGTAGCTATACACTATGGAGGAGATAGTGATTGTGCTCCAGTTTTCTGTGGTAGCTATACACTATGGAAGAGACAGTGATTGTGCTCCAGTTTCCTGTGGTAGCTATACACTATGGAGGAGACAGTGATTGTGCTCCAGTTTCCTGTGATAGCTATACACTATGGAGGAGAGAGTGATTGTGCTCCAGTTTTCTGTGGTAGCTATACACTATGGAGGAGACAGTTATTGTGCTCCAGTTTCCTGTGATAGCTATACACTATGGAGGAGAGGGTGATTGTGCTCCAGTTTTCTGTTGTAGCTATACACTATGGAGGAGACAGAAATTGTGCTCCAGTTTCCTGTAGTAGCTATATACTATGGAGGAGACAGTGATTGTGCTCAAGTTTCCTGTGATAGCTATACACTATGGAGGAGACAGAAATTGTGCTCCAGTTTCCTGTGGTAGCTATTCACTATGGAGGAGACAGTGATTGTGCTACAGTTTCCTGTGGTAGCTATAATAATAATAATATACAGCATTTATATAGCGCCCTATATAATTTGTAAAATTACTCTAAGGCACTTCACAACATATGGATTATAGTAATGGTTATAATTGTGAAAACAAACACCAAACAAACAACATAGCTATACACTATGGAGGAGACAGTGATTGTGCTCCAGTTTCCTGTGGTAGCTATACACTATGGAGGAGACAGTGATTGTTCTCCAGTTTCCTGTGGTAGCTAAACACTATGGAGGAGACAGTGATTGTGCAACAGTCCTCTGTGGTACCTATACACTATGGAGGAGACAGTGATTGTTCTCCAGTTTCCTGTGGTAGCTAAACACTATGGAGGAGACAGTGATTGTGCAACAGTCCTCTGTGGTACCTATACACTATGGAGGAGACAGTGATTGTTCTCCAGTTTCCTGTGGTAGCTAAACACTATGGAGGAGACAGTGATTTTGCTCCAGTTTCCTGTGGTAGCTAAACACTATGGAGGAGACAGTGATTTTGCTCCAGTTTCCTGTGGTAGCTAAACACTATGGAGGAGACAGTTCTTGTGCAACAGTCCTCTGTGGTAGCTATACACTATGGAGGAGACAGAGATTGTGCTCCAGTTTCCTGTGGTAACTAAACACTATGGAGGAGACAGTTCTTGTGCAACAGTCCTCTGTGGTTGCTATACACTATGGAGGAGACAGTACTATGGAGGAGACAGTGATTGTGCAACAGTCCTCTGTGGTAGCTATACACTATGGAGGAGACAGTACTATGGAGGAGACAGTGATTGTGCAACAGTCCTCTGTGGTTGCTATACACTATGGAGGAGACAGTTCTTGTGCAACAGTCCTCTGTGGTTGCTATACACTATGGAGGAGACGGGGATTGTGCTCCAGTTTCCTGTAGTAGCTATACACTATGGAGGAGACAGAAATTGTGCTCCAGTTTCCTGTGGGAGCTAAACACTATGGAGGAGACAGTTCTTGTGCAACAGTCCTCTGTTGTAGCTATACACTATGGAGGAGACAGTGATTGTGCTCCAGTTTCCTGAGGTAGCTATACACTATGGAAGAGACGGTGATTGTGCTCCAGTTTCCTGTGGTAGCTACGTACTATAGAGGAGGCAAATATCATGTTGTACGGTTGTGTTAGCTATATATATGCACTATGGGGGAGGCAAATACCATACGTCAGTTATCTGTGGTAGCTAATAGCTATATAATATAGGGGATGCAAGTATCGCGCATACAGACCCATGTGGTAGATATACACAAAGACAGGAAAAGATCGTGCTACAGTCCCATGTACACATTTTACAAATGTTATTACATATTACACACAGTACAAAGTTTACGACAGTTCATACTGTCCTTATAAATCTTGGTGGTATTGAAGTAAAAAGGGGTGGAGTGGGGTCACAAATTCCATTTACACATACACTATGCAGTCTATAAAGCGTTCTTCATTAATAGGAACACAACAATTGATAAAACAATGAAAAGTGTTAACTTAAAGGATTAAAATAGATATTTTTCTTGAAGCTAGGAGACTTAAAATTACCAGCAAATTAATCTTCTTATATCAAGCTAATCATTTTATTGTAGTGGTGATGGCAAATGCCATTTTTATTTGTAAGTTAACTTGGTAAGTAAGAAAACAAATCAGGACCTGAAACTCACTTCAGCAACATGTGCCAACCACATATCATATGATATACAATAATAACCATTACTATCATAAAAGTATAGCATATAAAGGGCGTCCTGCACCTTTTAATTCACTACAGACAGAGAGGTATTTGAAATTGACAAGTTTGAGATTTGTTCAGAAGCCATTACTCACTATAAAACAAAAGGAAAGTGCGTAGTGAATATGCATTTTATGTAAGTGTACTCAAATGAGTAAAGTTGTAAATTTCAACCCAAAATATAGGTTAGAAAGGAAATTATTGAGAAAACAAAACAATTTTCATTTGAAAATTACCTAACAGCATTCCATGACCTATCCCTCTGCTTTTTTTAAGCGATCTGTAAATGACGATTGAATATCTGTAATTTTTTAATTTTTTTATATATGCGTGTTTAGTTTACACGTTAGATAACAGAAATGGGACTATTTTGGTTTAAAGCTCATTTTGAAAACAGCAAATTAAATTTTTGATTTACCCTACCCCTTTTGGTACCCCCAAAACTCACTTTCCAGCAAACTTTGACCTAAGTGTTTGTGCATTTAATACAATAGGACATCTTTAAACAAATTAAGGAGGGCAAAATCCGAATATACCGGGGCCCAAAATAGGCCTTATAGACGCTCATCCTTTACAAGTGTAGTGATCCCATTACACGTAGCTGTATCAAAGCAAATGTCTTGTCCCATATCCTGCCCATGCTAGATATATTGCCTATACAAGAACTTCAAATTAAATCCGGGACATTTTTTATGAAAATTGGTCATGTATGTATCACACAACTAGACTGCATAGACCCGATACAGCTTACTACATAATGTAGTTATAAGAATATTTTCTTCGGTCATTTATTACAATTCATATCAAAAAGAGACCGACAATAATGTTTTAAAGAAGATCAGCGAAAACCAATCTCCCTCTGTTTGACTATTCACAATTTGATAAACAATATTTGTCAGTATGTACATGATAATATTCTGAGCTGTTCTAGCTTGTCATTTTGATCTTGATCGGCTATATGTTTGACCTTGTAGAATGTGTCCCTTATCGATCGCGATAAATGACGTTGTCCTCGTGCGTGTAATGGTCTGCTCCTCCAGAAAATTGTTATAAAATTGCGTCGCTCCTCTCACGAACCAGCGCTGTTTTGATTTCGTTAATGAAAGATGTAGACGGTATATTGAGTGGTCATTCCTTCGTGACCTTTCCGTCTAGTGGTCCAATATATCTAGCGGAACATTGAAATATCAAGGTTTTGAATGGTTAGCAAACAGTAACAAGGATGAACTTAATCATAGATAGCAAATATGTCGAAGGTTTTACCGTTGAATTGTTCGAATGGTCCTGCCTTCTTCCCAACCTCAAACATTTCAGAGGTTATTCTGACCTACGTTCTTACGTTCTCAGTATCCCTGGAATATACGATAACAGAAACGAAGGCTCCCTGCTAGCCTTTTCCTTTGTTTCAAGTAAACAACGGTCCAATTGTTCGGGTGAAACCTGTCCTTTTAAGATAACAGCGGAGTGACACCCGACTTCAAATCCGGTTAATTTCACCGTTACGCTGCTGCATGATTCTTCTGATGTGCATGAAAGGAACAAACCAGTCTACGTGTATCAGCCACAAGGTGGCACGTACAGGGCGTTTGATTTCGACATGCCTTATTACATGGATGCAGAGGAAAAGAAGGCGTAACCCCTCGAGTTTCAAGGATACCATTTTCCTTACTTACAACAAAATAAAAGATATCTTCATTACAAAAATTCAAAAACGGTAAGTGAAGCCAATATGAAAAAAAAACCGAACAAGAAATCAAAACGAGAAACATAAACACAATATAGCGGTGGCATAATATTTAGTCATGAGTAAAGCCGGAGGTGAAACCGAAGATCCATGAAGAGTGAACGTTTCCCCAAACGCATGTTAAAAATAAGATATGTACTTTTATGAAATAAGATTTTTCTTAAAATTCATCATATATCAATTCGTCAGTATTTCATTGATAGGAGGAATGTTTTCGGGTTCCTGATACTTAAAACCCATATTTCGAACAAAATAAAACGAAACTAAGGTTCAAATACCAACAAAGGAAACATTTACACGCACGGAGACAATTGAAACGTACAATGAGAATGGTGTTCCGGAGGGGTAAGAATGTTTTGCTTTATCGACTACATTAATTGTTGTGTCAATCTAGATGAAATCCATGTCATACGAGCACCGGGATAGCCATAATGAACCACAGGGTACACTATTGGGCAGAATGGAACTAAGATGTGTAGCTAGGGGTTTTAGCTCCGTTTACACAAATGAGAACATCTAAAACAGTTTATGTCAATGCTTTGCATTTTATATAGAATGGCTGCTAAATAAATCTTAAGAAAACCAGCAAAGTTCAAATAATGACAATCTGGTGAACAGTTGTTTTTTTGATTGATTTGCAAGAAATGCTTAAGGAAATTTGAATTGATTCAATCGAAAACAGTTTAAGATGTAGTCAATATAAATGTGCCACATGTCACTTTCCAGTAATAATGTTTAAAATAAACTTACAATTTAGCCAACGAAAAGGTTACACACAGGTCCAGCACCAAGGCAAATTTCTAAAATTAGAATCTACCTAAATGGAACAGCAAGTGGATGCCTGGAAATTCAAGCAAATAGTTCCATTCTAGAGTTTCCGATAACTCTATGTATCGGCGCGAAATAGAAAACGAATATTAGTTACTACGTATTGAGGCCCAGTGTGTATTAGATTTCATACGGCAATCACCAATGGACACGAAAGGTTAATTATCCTATACAAGTCAATAATTTCCCGCGGGAATTCCACCTAGGCCCAGTAAAACGTCAAAACCAGTTACGAACGCCGTTATGGAGAATGTATCAATAACTTAATAAGAATTAATTATTCTCTACATTAGGATATTAGTATATATATATATGTATGGAGGGGCGATGGTGTAATTATCGGAGCTGAGGATATTTCTTGGCTAGGCGATATGGTGTCACAGATCGTAAGTTCGGCGCTCGACAAAATCAAAAATTGTTTTCCCTCGTCAGTGTTGTTTTACGTTGCATAACCAGTTATAAAAACAAAGCATCACATACGCTGGTGTATGTTGATATAGTGATTTAAAAAAAGAACCACTTGTCGTTAGTCTACTGTGTCTACACGAGTATAGGCAATAAGGGCACTAAATAAAATCAAAAAAGAATATCGTTGGCTGTGTATTACTGAAATCGATATATAATCGGAGAAGCAGTAACGACAATGCATAAAAAAATGTGAATCTTTGTAAACGGAACACCTTTTACTAACTCTTGTCCTCAAGATTCAGATTTCCAGTTAACGTGGTGTATGTGTGTTTCCTCAAACTACCCAAGTTTTTGTGTAGTAAATAGTAGTCGTATGGAACTATTGGAAGGCTGGTATGGCTATGTTTAAGGAGCTTTAATATCGCAAATACATTGTATTTAAGTTTTGTTAATGGCTAGCATGTGAGCCAAATGCTTACATTTCTATTTCGAGCCCGTCTTAATAAAATGATTGTGCGCAAAATGTTAATGCCTCAAGTGTGAGCCCAACGATGACACCTAGAGAGTGAGCTCAATGTTGTCACCTCGAGAGTGAGCTCAATGTTGTCACCTGGAGAGTGAGCCCAACAATGACACCTGGAGAGTGAGCCCAACGATGACACCTGGAGAGTGAGCTCAATGTTGTCACATGGAAAGTGAGCTCAGTGTTGTCACTTGGAGAGTGAGCTCGATGTTGTCACCTTGAGAGTGAGCTCAATGTTGACACCTCGAGAGTGAGCCCAACGATGACACCTGGAGAGTGAGCTCAATGTTGTCACATGGAAAGTGAGCTCAGTGTTGTCACTTGGAGAGTGAGCTCGATGTTGTCACCTTGAGAGTGAGCCCAACGATGACACCTGGAGAGTGAGATGAATGTTGTCACCTGGAGAGTGAGTTGAATGTTGTCACCTGAAGAGTGAGCTCAATGTTGACACCTGGAGAGTGAGCCCAATGTTGTCATCTGGAGAGTGAGCTCAGTGTTGTCACCTGGAGAGTGAGCTCAATGTTTTCACCTGGAGAGTGAGCTCAATGTTGTCACCATGATGTTGTCATGATGGGGAGTTCAGCTAGTCTGAGACAGAAAGATCTCGTACAAATCGCAAATCACGATCACCGTCTATTCTTCGTGCGATTACAATGTTTGGTTTGATTACTGGCAAATCAAGCCTTCATCATACGGTTGCGTACGTTAGACTGGCGTTGTTCATGTGTCGGCACTAATCATCAACGTTTGATTGACGAAAATTGTGTCATGCTACCAAACTATAACTCAGTTCAACGAAGGAAATATTTGAAAGCAGTGCTACCACAACATTATGTATGTACAGTATAGGTTCAGCACATTTCGGCTTCTGTATCGGTTTGGTGAAAAATTACTGTATACCGGATCTGACTCAAATTGATGTCCTTTACCTTCCTTCTAAGTGACAGCTCTATATCTTACGTGGGTTGATCTAATGATAATATATTACCCTTCACCATCCTCACTGTGTGATCGATAACAACGATAGCTACAGCACAAGCAGCGGCAAGATTAAGTACCACCTATACCATCCCAATCATCCATTTACATACATGTATATCAAAACCAATTAGAAAAACTGGTCAAAGACATGTTCCTGTATCCAAATGGGAATATATTTGTGTCAGTCTTTATATCGTACAAAAACGAATCCTTAAATTGTATTCAAATAAGCAAAACAGTACATGTAAAAAAATGTCATTATTTGCATTTTTGCTTTTTGTATCATTATTCCCATACATGGAAAAACAATCCGCCTCAGGAGTATAGACAGAATGTCTCTAGGTGTCAGTAAAGCTTACTTTGCTTTTTATAAATCGACCCTCTTAATTTTAACAAGGGTGATTTCCTACTTATAATAGTAGTATTTCCAGTAAGTATTTTCACTTTACATCACATAGTTGTCAATAAGAATGTGTACGCTCCAAATGTAGCAAAGCAATAATGTTGATCAGCTGATGTGCAATCTTAAAAAAATGCATTGATTGTACTGATTTTATGAACGGTATATGTATATTTTAAAGTTTCTTAAAATTCCTCATTCTAGCTAGATAAAGCACTGTATCATTTGTCATTTGTCATATGCATATATGAGTATTTATGCATGCTGCAGTGTTATGCAGGGAAAGGGTTGGGAACGGCCCGTTGTATCACATGATTTAGCGGTCACGTGGTACATGGGATTGAGGATGTATACTTCCGGTTAGTATTAAATCAGTAGCCAGCAAGCCTTCTTCATTGGAGTACATATATGAAATTGGTGGTTTAGGACAGAAATGTGTAAAATTTCACATCTTTTATGAAAGAGATATTGACTGACTAATACGCTGTCGTCAGACAAGGCCAGGAACCACACACCAGCGTTTTAGAACATTGTTGTCACTGTAAGATTGTCGGTGTTTACCGAAAGGAAAAAATACCTTCTTCTGTCATCTGACATGCGTATATATATAATCCAGATCGAAACTGGGAAGACCAGCAGAATCTCGGTAACGACCTATTCGTAGAAACCGTGCGACTTTATAACAATTAATGCCTATTAAAGAAAATCGTTTGTTAACTACGGGGTTCGACGATTTATAACTATGAGGTCGATGGAGCTGATAATAGTTTGTGTGGAAAATTGGTTCTAATGTAGACAAGGAAATCCAATGAGCAATCCCGTTGACAAGGATCCAAGAGGAAAATTGGTTCTGGAGTATTGCTCGACATTTAATAGCCTATGGTCAATGCCATACATATAGATAGGACGATATAGTGATACACTAGTGATAGGACGCCAGTAATAGTTTCGAATCAGATCCGAATCTCTATCATTTAAGGTGGGCCCACACTTTTGGAGTAAAATAACATGTCTTGTTCTACTAATAAGTCTTTTTTTTCTTGCATTTTTGACATAGATTCGATATCAGGAAAGAAAAAAAAATGGCATAAGGACTTACTTTTCAGATGTTTGTGCTGTAAGGTAGCCACTTTTTTTGAAAATTAAGTCAAACCATGTTTTCTTAAATATTTAAAAAATAAATATAGATACCACCAAGTTGAATGTCTTTCAAACTTCCCCTGAGGTACTATCAAAAGCAAAAATTAAAGAATATAATCATATTTGTTCTATTTATGCATTTTCCGGGCAATCCGCCTTAACAAGCTTATACATATATTTTGATTAAAATCATTTCCACTCGTACATAAGGGCTTGAAGTACATTGTGGGTGTTAACGACATACGGGTAGAGTCATTACAGGTAGTGTAGTATATCCAGCTGCATAATGAACATTCTAAGGCATCGTCAACATGTCAATGTCACTTTGTAATCAGGTAACATACATGTACCATCTTTGTACGGCTTTGCTATACAATGATTTGGCAGACACTTCCATTGAGTGATGCTTATTTCTATTTTTACTCATAGTTCTAGGAAAGAAATGTCGACCAATGGGATTTGAATCAATGTCTTGGTATGAAAACTTCCTATTTCACACCGCGATGGTGTAATGGTCAGCGTTGCGGATATTACTTGAAGGCAATTTGGTTGTTGGTGTTGTTGTTGTTGTTGTTGTTGTTGTTGGTGGTGGTGGTGGTGGTGGTGGTGTTGTTGTTGTTCTGGATTGCATGTCCTATCAACAGCTTAGGGCATTTAAGGATGTTTGCTGTGTATGCGTGCATGTGTTTCATTTCAAATCAATTTTATTGTATTCAAAAAGATACAATTGGATTAGGCACAGGCATTGCCTATAAAAGCCCTTTCCAGAGAAAATACGTGCATGTGTGATGTACGTAGGGTATGTTGGAGCGTTTGCCTCCTTGTAATAGCATGGATCGTATGCCCACTTTTTAGTGACCATGCCGAAGGCACCCAGCACAGCATTCCGCCCGGTCACATTATTCTGACAACGGTAATTTGGTTTGGTTTTATTTTGTTTGACGTCCTATTTTTAAAACAGCTAAGGTCATTTAAGGACGTGCTTCCATGTGTGTTGTGTATGCGTACATGTGTGTTGGAGGCAGAGTATGTTGGTGTGCTTGCCTCCTTGTTATAGCGCAAATCTGATGGGAACATTATAGTGCTATCTCACTGAAATACCATGCCGAAGGCACCGAGCACAACATTCCGCCCGGTTATATTACACAGGCAATGGGTGAACCGATTGTTGCCATTAACCTAAATGATTATTTTGACGAGTACATTGTACAAGCATTACTGATATTTGTGCGCTACAAATAACTGTACTTTTTATCATTAGAAACATAAGTTTTAAAAATCAAACGTGTTATAATATTGAATTCACTTATCAAAGAAACACAGACAAAATTGCATTGGTTTATTTGTTTTCGCGTTCATATCCAATATTCTCCCCGTTTCTATGACATGTGTCCATTTCACCAAACACGATTTAAACTATCAACTCAAGAGTCCTATTACAGCTTTTGTGAACAGTAAACAGTAAAACCTCGTTATACTGCGATGAGCGAGGTGGCAAATGGAAGGAGGGGCGTTATCTCGAGGTTTTATTTTACATGTCTTTTTTCATTACCTTCAGCTATCCAGCTAATCACGTATTTTAATCTCACTACTTAAAATAGTGATTTGCGTCAGACAAATTTATTTATTGAACAGGAATCATATCGTATATCGATAAAGCATTCATTAGGCGTACATGTGTATGTTTTAGATATATTGATTAAATAAGCTGCATACAGTAATTGTGAACGTTGAAGAGGTGAAAACAAAACCTAAAAGAGGATTTTTTTTAAATTGATGAAAAATGTTTGGCTGGTTGCTGGTACGCCGGTGTCGGATATCAATACATTAGATGTATTACAACACAATCAATGAACTGGTTCGCGTGATGTTGCGAGATTTAAGATAATATCTTTATATTAAAATCGGAAATAGGATCAACGCGGTGACGAAACACGATACTACAACCAACAGGGAACTAACTCAATACAATCGCTCTGTTTGTATTCCGGATAAAACACGAATTTGATTTTTTGAGTTATCTGGAGTGGGATTAAAAGCTGTGGCAGGCCTATGGTTGACCAAGACCAGTTTCATCAAGCTTCAACCAAACAGCTGACGTTATGGTAAATGTTTCTATAATTCAATCTATTTTTGTACATATATATGTTCCCTTGTGTCCTTAATAAAGAAATTCGTTGTATATATGTATGACAAATAATATATTAATTTTTAAGCTCTAATAAGTGAGAAAATATCCTCGCCCCAACTGTTACCTTAACTCTCATTAAGCTTATAAAGCTCTATTGAACCTGATTCCAGAGGGATGCGGTTTGATAAAAAAGTTATTAGCAATGATGTTGCATTGCTGTGATTGTTGACGTATTGCCCGTGGTGCCTCGTTTAGATATTACACGCACGAGTGTTACACATCGGTATGAATACATTGTACAAGAGCCGGGACAATACAACGCCACTAACATCAGGAGCAAAGCTCGTCCGGATATCTCTGTGATTTGTTGCACCGACACAAAGTGACGACTTGTACATAGGACATTTAGCGAGAGGCTTCACTCCGATCAGAAGGCTTTCGCTATATAGTGGAAGTCCACACAACAGCCGCAGTGTTAGGAAAATAGCTCGACGCATCTTGGTAATTTATTTCTCTGACAGTTTTTTGGATTTATTGTCAGCGACTGCTAGCAGTGTAAGCCAGTGACGCACATTGATGGGAAGTTTCGTTGAGGCGTTCTATACGGTAAACACTGATGATACTTACGATCCGTTAATAGATCTGTTGGACACGGGTCTTCAGCGCTAAGTGGAATCTGTCTTCTCTCTATTCATATGTGATGGATCCGGTGAGAGATTTGACGGATAACGCACGAGATTAACGGACTCTATACTGTCACAACATTGTCAAAATAACTACTCGTTCTCCCGATAATTTTTGTATATAAAATGACACATTTTGAAAACATGAATCAAGATAGAGATAAACGATGCTAAAAGTCAGAAGATAATTTGTGTCGTTTCTATAAAAAGAAATAACATGTTAGTCAATAGGTGTTGAACAAATTTGTATTTAAGTACTACTGTAATACATTTTAGAACAAATTGTAGCCATTTGTGACGTTGTACAAACGAAGCGATTTTCTATTCTTCACGAAGATTTTAATATATTAATTACAGCAAGGTTCATTTTGTGACGTTGTAAAAATGTAACAATATTCTATTCTTCATGAAGATTTTAATATATTAATAATAGCAAGGTTCATTACTACTGCTGTGCCATATTGATAACATTTTAATTGCTGACAATACAGACAATGACTTTTAGCTGATCGATGCGCTACTTTTAAATGTTTCTTTCTTTTCAGGAATTATTTGCAGTGCAGCGCAATTTGACCATCTGTAATTGCTCCCGTCAGTACCTCAAGGAGAGCAGACAACATCGCGAGTATGTGATTCTTGAAGTGCATCTTTTGATAAATCAACAGATTTGCAATAACTTAAAACAATCTTTCAGGAAACTTCTCGATTCCATTTGGAATACAAGTGACAACATGTGATCGTGATCCTTTAGTGTTAATCATTAGCAGTACGAAACTGCGCTCGGCATTTGCATCGCGTCACACAGCACGGCATAGTGGTGTCTACCGCACGGAGATCTGCCTGATCTTAAAAATAGGACCGATCAAGTCTGCCTTTTCCATTACAAAGCTTTTGATTCTGTGAAGAATGCCCTTGAACGTTTTTTAGCCATTAAAGTGTCTTGTTAGCAGCCGGGAGTGACGTAACTGTCGAGTGCACGACGTCAGTCTACATGAAATACTGCAGTATTCGGTGAAGCAGTGAAGGATTTACAAGGGCGTTTGAAGGATAGCTTTTTGACTTTACAACAATCTTATAAAACAAAATCTGACGAAAACAATTGTATTTGCCTGCAGCATAAAATCTAGGGTACATTGGATAATATATACAAAGTGTTAATCATGTTTATACACTTTGTTCTAAGTGGAATTTTGACGACATCGATTTATTCTGAGAGTTTAGCTCAAAATGAAATTGTAATTGCTGGTTTGTTTCCGACTTCTCGTGATATTCCGGCCGGAGCTATTGGACGTGGTGTGCGTCCGGCTGTACAGCTAGCACTCGATATGGTCAATAATGACACGACTATTCTTAAGGATTACGTCCTTCGGATGACGTCAAAAGATACCGAGGTAAGTTCAAACAACACAAAAATAAAGAAAAATAAATCTGGTTTTTAAGTCCAATTCTTTTGTGTCTACAGACTTTTATTTATCTTTATTGGTCAATTTCATTGTCTCTGGTCACGAAAAAATTAATATCATATCAGTCTGGCCTAAATTTGGCTTTAGTTTTCAATTTCTGTGAAGAGTGAAGAATTCCATGCATACTTAATTCGTTCTGGAATTGAATAAATACTGTTTTCTCACAACCAATATATGTTTCTCCACTCCCGGCTCATTTGATAAACTTTGCAAGGAGTTGATACACATTTGGGTTACTCGCCAGTGAGTAAGACCTTAAATGTAATTTCATCTGTCAATGCTTTAATTATGACGTCACATAATAATGCTTCAAGTTTTCATTTTCAATTGTGACGTCAAAACTATATCATGGGCGGGAAAAAAAGGTCCCTAAACTCGTGATGAGTGGAGATCATGTTTATCTTCTCTCATTATCTAATTTTCAAGTGTCTTGTAACTCGGCTTTAAGTCTCTTCAAATGTTTTCCCAAATCATGACAAAATAAGATTTTATTATTGAATCATAACTGGAACAGGAAATTGGCATTGAGCACTAAATCCGTGTTTGAGCATGAGAACGGTTTCATGAATACGCTAAATGATACAATCACGACCTATACGCGATAAAAGTACGATTCGTACACGATACAAGTACAATCTCTACACAATTCGAGAACAGCTAATACACGCTAGAATTTCACTCATTGCACGATGCAAACAAGATTCCTACACGATAACAGTGCGATCTCTACACAGTACGGGAAATGTCCCTACATGATACATGTATGATCCTTATGAAATACGTCTGCGACTTACATTAACAATCCTTTAGTATACACTGAATCATTTACATTTTAAAGCATCTATTGAATGGTAATGTACTGGTAATCTTTGTATACAATTCACACATTATACATTATGCAGGAGAGCAGATGTGGTGCATTCAAGATACACGAAGTTTGCACACTATGATCGAGATCATGCACGTTGAGAGCAGATGTGGTGCATTCAAGATACACGAAGTTTGCACGTTATGCACGAGATCATGCACGGTGTACCTACACGGTACAGCAACAAGATGGTTGATTAAGGAGCAATGCCTTTCTTTGTCGTTTCCGTTAATCTTTGAAAAAAAATCACACGTCTGTGCATTATGCCGATGAGCCTATGCGGTGAATACGCAGATACACGACGTTTGCACACTATGATCGAGATCATGCACGTAGTCCTACACGGTACAGCAACAAGATGGTTAATGCCCTTTTTGTCGTTTCCGTTAATAGTCTTCATAACAAATTCACACGTCTGTGCATTATGCAGGAGAGAAGACACGACGTGTGCACGCTATGAACGATATGATGCACGTTGTACCTACACGGTACTGCAACAAGGTAGTTGACTAAGGAGCAATGCCTTTCTTTGTCGTGCATCAGCAATTAAAGCCAGATCTAAAAGCGGCGACATTTCCTATAGATTTGGCCGTCTCTTTTTACGCCTTTACAGAATGTTTCATTTCTCTTTATTGTGATGACGGCCGTAAGCCAGACATGTACAACAAAGATCTAGTCTTGTTGTTGGAAGATATTGACAACTTGGGACCAAGTTTGTTCGGTGTGGTTCCGCCAGACCATTCTAACCTGACATTAAGGTCATGCTAAACCTTAGCTTACAAGAGACTGCGCTGACTTCATGTCATCCCTATACAGAGATTGTAGCTTGGTATTCTGACAATTCCTGTTGCCCTAGAGTATTTTTTGACGGTATCCATTTCAGTATGTAGAAATCGATCTTGTGCGTGGTTTAGTCGCATAAAACGGTCATTATGGCATGTTCTCGAGTTCCTGGAATATGGTAGTGACATTGATATATACGTTTTAAAAGGATTCCGTGTTACTTCAACTTTCAATTAACGAACCAATTTGAGAACGAACCAAATTTTACTAGATTTATGAATTCTATGAGTTTCCTAGTGTTCTTGTTACAGGGTACACGTTAGATATTTTAATATTATTTTGCTTTTTAACGTGAAACTATTACTAACGTATATGCGCATATGGATAAGTTTATTTTCATTTTTAAAAATATTGGGAAACAATTTGTAGAAATACTTGCACTCATACTCCAAAGTTAAACAAATGATAAATGGCCATCATTTCATTTTTAACATAACATTTGTTATTGTATTTTTATCGTGGAATGCAGATTTCCTGTAATAAAACATGTTTGGCTTGAAGTTCATTCAATCGAATAGACTGCCTTGATTTCTGCATCGATCGGAAACCCTGTCATTAGGTAATGTTGATGACATCGCAGGAAGCTTGCTGATCAACAAATTTGCATATCACACTCACATATGCACTGTCGACAACGTCAAGTGTCGGGCTGTAGTTGTTTAAGCAATGAATTATTGTTCAAGTGGTGTCGTGGTCCTATAACATGTCTTGCTATTCCTAACATAAGTAACTCGTGCAGGTTCGGGGAAGGAATAGGCCTGCTGCATCCCACTGCATAATCGTAGAGGCGACTTATGTGGGGCCACCTGCAGAATCAAGGTTTTCTTCTGTGTCTTCTACCAAGGGGACATGCCAGAGACAAAATTGATCTGCTGTCCCATTGAAACACTTGAGATCCTTTTCGTTTGCTGTATTTCCTGTCTTCTTTTTCTTAACAGCGCTGTCTTCCTAGGTACACGTCCTTGTATGACCCAGACTGTTGTGTCTCCCTACAATGTAGGTACACGTACGTCCTCGTATGACCCTGGCTGTTGCGTCTCCCTAAGCACACGTCCTCGTATGACCCTGACTGTTGTGTCTCCCTAGGCACACGTCCTCGTATGACCCTGGCTGTTGTGTCGCCCTAGGTACACGTCCTTGTATGACCCTGGCTGTTGTGTCTCCCTAAGCACACGTCCTCGTATGACCCTGACTGTTGTGTCTCCCTAGGCACACGTCCTCGTATGACTCTGACTGTTGTGTCTCCCTAGGCACACGTCATTGTATGACCCTGGCTGTTGTGAAGACGTTAAACCTCAAACGAACAAAAACAAACAAAAACTTGACAAATAAAGCATGCCACGGTACGGTTTCTGTTGCTTCATAAACAATAGCAAGGTGCGCAATAGTACCACAACACACTTTGTTTAACATTCAATTCTTGAACAAAATTGCACAAAAAAAGTTTTAAAAATCGAACTGAATCTTAACATATCTCAACAACAGACAGAAGGATAAGGCAGTGATCGGTGCTGACCCCTTCTCAGTATATAGTGTGTATACTTAAGTATTCATGTAATTTCATTTTAGATATTTTAACCTGTAATCTCATATGATCGACCATAAGGTTTTAAATAAAGTAAATCAGGATATTCACATGTGTTGCAAATTTTCGGGAATACGTTCAAAATGAAATAACTGTGTTTCAATTTTTACGTTTTTGTCTGCTTGCTAATTCTATCACGTACGTGCGTGGAATATTTCGATATGTGTGAAAAGTTTGCGGTCTATTTTTCACATTTTCATCAAATCACAAATAAAAGCGAAAATTTGATACCCACGAAAAATAATCGATATAAGATAAACAATCTTCAGTGTTTTGAGACTAGTGATAACGGTGAATAAGACATATGACGCGATGCACATCTGCGCTTGCGACCAAACAACAGGATAATTCAAATATATTTTCCAAACAGGCGGGATGTTCTTATGCTAGAAAGATTGGACATTAGCCATCTGATTCAGCTTTTTGTTCCTGATATTCCTTGTAAATAGTATGGCATTGAAGTCACAGAATATTGTACTTCTAACGACAATAATGTTAATACATAAATCATAACATTCCAAGCAACGATATGTTAACACCAACTGTGAGAATATCCAGATAGACTAATGCTGCTCGTGTTTGTGTCCATCCTCTTTATTTCCGCGACCAAACACTGATGCGTCTGACAGCTCCTGTCATTGTACAAAACATAACGATATGACAACCTCAACTGTGAGAGAATCCGGAGAGTATAATGTTACTCGTGTATGTTTCCGTTCACTTAATTTCCGCCCCAAACATTGATAAATCTGACAGATTCTTTGTTTAGTGTGCACGTGTATTACGTAGAAACACACAGCAATCCAACTGAAGCAGAAGGGAACAGAACCAGTGCAGAACAATTTTATTTATTTATTCTTTATATGAATAGAAACTAGCGAGGAACGCTAGATCGTCGGTATGTATTCCGACTGTCTCATCAGTGTGGATTTTCTACAGATGGTTTTGGTGGCCATATAAGTTTATCGCCGATCTAACCATGCCATTAGGATATCGACCTGGAGCCATCATTTGTTCACATCCGACCCCGCTCCTGCGACTCGTGTAGCGTGATGGATGTGTAGTAAATCGACTTGAATTCTCGCGCTCCATAATTGCCAGGCGATAGACATGTTGTCGTCTCCAAAAGCTCAACTTTTGGGTCGGAGATTAATTACGGATCGGAGGATTTCCTTCAACATATCTCCAAGATTAGTATCCGATTTTTTGGATACCGATTAACATGTTAAAGATACAGGATCATAACTAATAGCGTAACGTCGTATGTTTGATTTCCCCTTTACCAGGAAGTCACGTGGGGAATACATGGCACGTGATACGTCACGATTTGCTATTCTTCTTGGCTATTATTTCCTCACGATAATGGATTTTTCCTATCCACACGAAAGAGTGTATGTATTTCTTATCTTAAACAAATGACCAAAATAGCTTTGCATATCTTGAGACAAATACAAAGCTTTTTACGCCAACAGCTATTTCTAACGTCACGTCTTTTTACTAAGAAACGATAAGTACAGGGCCCGTATTCATGAAACCGTTCTCACCCTCAAGCTCTGATTCTGTGCTCAAGCCAAAATTCTTGTTCCATTTATAACATTCGTAAACATTCTATTTTTTGTCAATGTTTTTGGAAGAATATCGAAACGACCAAAAGCAGGCGAATACTGTTTTCAATGTTTACACTTGATTTTGCCTGTGTTACATGATTTTAACAAGTTACAAGAAAGCACAAAAAATCATGCTGAAGCATGAATACAGTTTCAAGAATATAGGGCCTGAATTTTATAATTGTGTAAATAGTCATTAATTTATCAGTAATGTTACTTTGAAATTATGTTTTGTAAATTATTGTATATTTTATAACTACTGGACCAGTTGTAAGACGAGTCGTTGACTCAACTTTGTCATCAAGTATACATAAGACTATTATCATTATCAATATTATTTAAGTAATGCTTTTAAATGTAACTATCATGCAATGAGTTAGTAGTCGTTTATGTCTTCTTCGTCACACCGTGATATAGGTAGACAAGATTCCTCACTAATATAGGTTTGGTAACTGTAATACAGGATATAGGTTAATAGCCATACAAATAATTTCTATAATACTTCTGTCATATCAATTTTCGAAGGACCTAATTAAAAATAATGATTTTCAATGGAAGCTGCCATTTAGCTGAACAGAAACGACACTGCTTCTGTGGTCTGTAATTATAATGTTAACGTCTCAATATCTCAACCTTATTCACAGCTTCCTGTAGAGTTCAGTTTTATATTAAGGATCCCTGTACCACTGCACTGGATTTTCCAATATGCAGTAGCTGCCCCTTAACTTCCGTTTGGATAAAACTGTACAACAATTGAGCGAGGAAATCTCCGTCGACCAAGTAGCTCAATCGGTTAGAGCGATAGTTTAGCAATCTGAAGTTAATGGTGGTTCCGGGCCTAGTCCTACGGTGTTTATTTTGTAAACGCTCAGAACACTATTGTTGACTATATTTAGTTTATTTCACTTTTTTCATTTCTCATAAAAAGTCCCGCAAGGTATGGTTTCCTTTCAGAATTGATGGATCGTAGCCGTAGTCATGTCGGCAAAATAGCGTCCAATACTTAGTTACAAATGTCGGTAGTGGTACGGAGATCCTTCAGGACTTTGAAAAAAACATATTAGCTGGATATGGAGAGACAATCTTGTGTACGTTAGTCCTACTTTCTATACACACGCATGGTGATCTTTGTAATAAGGATCTTGAACGGAAGCAATGAAACATAAAAGCTGAATGTTCAGTTACATAATTATGCAATAAATGAGAAAATCGAGTTCACTTTTGAATGTCTTTGATTTGTTGTGAGATGCAGCATACACGCCACATTTAATTCTGTTAAATAAAAAACACAAGTTGAAATTCCTTGTGGTGCTTTTGTTATATAAGATAACTAATAACTATTTCAAGTTGGTTCATTTTGCATGAAAACAGCATTTCCTGCAGCCATACATGGTATGTTAACACTATAAAAACAAACCTGGTACGAATACCAATCGAGCTCAGACGATATGCAACTGCGAATTCAGATTTACATATGTGTTTTTTAAAAGTTTTAACTTGGTATATTTTGAAATATTTCAAACAAAGGTTACTTCTCGATATTTTCTCAAGTCAAAGTGTGTGTGTGCATCCAAAAATCGAAGTGTACAAAAATTGAAACAAGGAAAAGCAGAACATCAAATGAAGTTATGCCTACATTATCGTCCTGATATTGGTTTAAGATCTTAGAAACTGAGCTATACAATACGTATTTGTAATGATTTGCTATACCTATGAATGTGATAAATAGCAGAGTACGGAAAGGGAAGAACTAAAATAATATACAGTATTACAAAGCTAAGCAAGATTGGAAGATGTCATTTTCAAAACATGCATGGTTATTATGCAAGTTTAACATTATGTATTCGAGACAAACATGAGGACAGGATTTCTAGCAAAAGGTTCCATGAATAAATAACAAAAACGTGTACTGTTACAGTTTGTTGATCAGGAAAGAACAGTTTAATGTAATTACAAAAGCTTCTTATTACAAAATCAGAAATTTCAGTTGTAACTGGCACTCTGTCGTACTCCAAAGAGACTTCTCGCCTAGACTGTGGCAAAGCCCTCCTGTATGCTATCTCTGAAACCATGACAAGCTGTCTTCAGCGAGTGTTCAGTACACAGCAGCTCGGTTATTACATTAGTGTTGTACTCAATACCCTAGTTACCTGTACGAAACAGAACTCAAAGTACAAAAGTTGCGTGAATTTTCGTTTTACCGGTATTAAATGTGCACTACGAGGAGTTTGTCACTACCTAAAATGTGTTAATCTGCAAGAACCACTAAGGCAAGTGTCTTATTAACTGATGAATGTACAAATTTATAACATTTTTGCAGATGAGCTATTAAATTAACTTCGTTTATGTTACAATAATTGCAAAAGCTAGTTCTATCGACGCATACACTGTGTAAATGACTTTTGTTAGCCCGAATTACAGCGCACAAGGGGTCTTAATGTGGGAGGAAACCAGGGGGGAACCCACGTGGTCGAGCAAACGATCCAACACTTTCTTATTACCGATCGGGGAATCGAACCCGAGTCGTTTTGGTGAAGGTGATGCGCCATCTGACAAGCTTTGACAAATTAAATTATATGAATGAAATACTGTATAATGACATACGAAAACAGTGATAGCACTCTTAATGAATTCTAGTTTACATCCCACTGTTTCAGAACCGCCTTTTAGTCTAGACGATTTTAAACCAATTTGCAGTCAAAACTTCCTTTATCATTCCATGTAATCACCTACCTTTAAGTTATGGATATAAACCGAAAACTGTCCAATAAGTGAGAGACAGGACAGGTGTCGAGGCCCGTTAGGGCCGAGACCTGGTTTTTTTCTCTCACTTATTGGACAGTTTGAGGCATATATCTAACTTAAAACATAGTCCCCTCTGAGTGCCTCTGATGCTGATTCAGCTAACAGATTCTTTATACTGGTGTTCACTTACCCATTTAACTTATTGGACAGTAAAAAGGTGAACCCGTTGTCGGACTAAGTCAAAATTTGTAGACATTTGAGAGACAAGTTTTGTTTGACGGTGTCCTGAGTGACATTTTGGAAAAGGATGAAGAAAATAAGAGGTCAAATTTACGATTAAGCAACATTTTTTCAGACCTTTCCGAAAAAGAGAAAATTGCACAAGAAGTATAAATACACTGCCGGTGTGTACAGTACTCTAGCTGTTGAATATATATACTGCCGGTGTGTACAGTACTCTAGCTGTTGAATGTGTCACTGCCGGTGTGTACAGTGCTCTAGCTGTTGAATGTGTCACTGCCGGTGTGTGCAGTACTGTAGCTGTTGAATGTGTACACTGCCGGTGTGTACAGTATTCTAGCTGTTGAATTTATACACGGCCAGTGTGAACAGTACTCTAGCTGTTGAATATATACACTGTCGGTGTGTACAGTACTCTAGCTGTTGAATGTGTACACTGCCGGTGTGTACAGTACACTAGCTGTTGAATATATACACTGCCGGTGTGTACAGTACTCTAGCTGTTGAATATATACACTGCCGGTGTGTACAGTATGCTAGCTGTTGAATATATACACTACCGGTGTGTACAGTAATCTAGCTGTTGAATGTGTACACTGCCGGTGTGTACAAGACTCTAGCTGTTGAATATATACACTGCCGGTGTGTACGGTACTCTAGCTGTTGGATATATACACTACCGGTGTGTACAGTACTCTAGCTGTTGAATATATACACTACCGGCGTGTACAGTAATCTAGCTGTTGAATGTGTACACTGCCGGTGTGTACAGTACACTAGCTGTTGAATATATACACTGCCGGTGTGTACAGTACTCTAGCTGTTGAATGTGTTGGATTCTAAGGATAATTCACCACTGGTATTCTATATATTACATTGATTTAATATTATACTAAAATTTCATGTGGGTTTTTTTTTGGTTTTTTTACCTATAACGCTAAGTTACTCCAATTTAGCTCCGCCCATCTCTTCCCTAGGATGTGATGTCACAACTGTCCAATACGTTGAGAACTTGTAAGACAGATGGGTAACTTATTGGACAGTTCATGCAACTTATTGGACACTTGTGACATCATCGCTATGTTTTAAGCGTAGTGTTCTACTTTACGATCGGCCCTGTCTGACAGTATCCGGCCCGAATTAGCATGTTTGTCCTCAATATGTCCTTATGTTGGAATATAGAAAGGACATTTTGAGCGATTTAGGGTCAATTCTCTCAAGTTGTTTAGAGCGACCTAAATATAATGATATATTTAAGTTTAACATTATTTGTGTGTACTGAAGAGAAGTGTGTGTGTGTGTAGGGGTGGGGGGTGTAGAGGGGTGTAGGGGAGGTGTAGGGGGTGGGGGTGATTTGTTAACATAACATTTGTAAATTGTATTAAATCTTTTAAAATGGGATATGCTTTGATGTGATTTGTTAACATAACATTTGAAAATTGTATAAATCTTTTAAAATGGGATATGCTTTTATGTGATTTGTTAACATAACATTTGAAAATTGTATAAATCTTTTAAAATGGGATATGCTTTGATGTGATTTGTTAACGTAACATTTGTAAATTGTATAAATCTCTTAAAATGGGATATGCTTTGATGTGATTTGTTAACGTAACATTTGTAAATTGTATAAATCTCTTAAAATGGGATATGCTTTGATGTGATTTGTTAACATAACATTGGTAAATTGTATAAATCTTTTAAAATGGGATATGCTTTGAAATCACACTCATGAAGGAAGCCATATAGAAAAGAATTTCATGGTTTGAGCAATGTCCTGTACGCTGTCGACTTTTACATGAAAGTCAGAACAACTTTACATGGTAAAAAATACTTACCAGTGTCTACCATGATGAAAAGCCCCTGCAGGTTCGAGAAGAGTATAGTCACCTCGTTTTCAACTGATATTATGGTAAAAGGCGATTCATGTGTACCCTCGCAGATTTGGTTTGGTTTGGTTTGTTTGTGTTTACGTCCTATTAACAGCTATGGTCATTTAAGGACTTGCCAGGTTTTCGTGGTGGAGGAAAGTCGGAGTTCCCGGAGAAAAACCACCGACCTGCGGCGAGAACCAGGCGACTGCCCCACGTGCATGTAGGCCTTGAACCCGCGACCCAGTGGTGGAGGGCTAGTGGTAGCAGAATGTCAGACGCCTTAACCACTTGGCCAATTTTGGTTCGGTTCATGCTGTCTACGTGATTCTTGTTATTTTGTCTTTGGAGGTTGAAATTTCTTAAATTCAACTTAAACATAACCATCTCAGGTATAATGGTTTTGTGTAGCCAATACGATTATTCTGACATTCATTATTATTTATCAGAGATTATATATATACACACTGTATAAAAAACAACGAAATTTATTTCTCTTTCAGTTCCGAAATATTGATATTGATTTTATAGTAAGGAATATATCACTTAAGTATTTGTGCCGTCAAATATATCATGTTCCGAATCTTGATACACTATCTATAAGTCAAAAACTGTTCCTTAAATTGCGTTTTCTGATTGAGTTGCAGCGAAAGGGTCACTTGTATCCGATGATCTCCATTTAAAGATCACTTTTTTTTCTAAATCCAGACTAGGACCCGTATGAAACAGATCGGTTGAATTCCAAATGTTCAGTACCATATCGATGGATTGTTTTAAACATGACGTCATTATTATGTGATAAGTGACGTCATCATAAAACGTAAATTTGATCAGTGTTTGAACATGTACTTACCTAATCGTATTCAGCAATTGACATCGCCTCACGAAAATTAAAACCATTAAACATTAAGTTTTAGCCTACTGCTTCATTATCTAGCAAGTATGCTCTATTATTTGTTGCATTTGCAAAGTCATTTTCCACATTTTACGGAATACCCGAATAAAAAGTGAGACAGAAAAAAAAGTCAATTATTACGTAGAAATGGGGGATATACAACTTTTCCCTTCCTTTGTAGAACTTGATCTAAGGTCCTTGACAGGTCACGGCTCTGACCCAAATTTTACTCCCTCTGGTAGAATTGTCATACCCTCCGATACCTATATAATAACAGACTCTACAGAGAACCATAAACGCGTGCGAAATCTGTTCATAAATAATTATTATCTGCATTTCATTTTTATTTTATGAAAATACAATTACCGTCCTTGATATCATGCATTATCATCTTAAATAAGATATCATATAATCAGTTTGTTATCGGATGGAATTATTTTAAACACAACGAATATCGTTTTATTCATCGGCCTATTTGAAGAAAGATATGTTGTGCCACAAATCACAGTCTCTCTGACTAGAATATAAATATTGTGAGGAAAACCGCCGGTCGAAATTCATATCTGACATGCATCATTTACAAATAATTTTAAGTCCTCAACAGCCCAGACTCTTCGGTTCATCATTGACCTTGTTGTAAATGTTTTATAAAGTGGACATTTTCGCAGGTTGAAATGTTCGCGTTGTGAACCTTTTAACTGATCGCTGTGTAATTTTTTTTACTTGGACGATATTTGTAATATTTATATAGGTATTCTATTCTATTTATCCAATAATTATAAAAAATAAATCGAGGTTCTTATATACCGCTTTATCACAACCTAGTTAGTAGGCCGTCTCAAAGCGGTTCAAAATGTATTATCCGTGATTATATGGCCCTTGCAACCAGACAATATATTTCTCAACTCCCTGGGGAGCACACAGCCGGTGCAGGCATTTCGGCGCTCACAGCTAGCAAACAACACTTCTGACAATGCCCAACCACGTACTCATTTACAGCTGAGTAGACTGACACAAGCGGAGTAAAGTATCTTTCTCAAAGATACAACACAGTGCCGTGCCTTGACTCGAACCCGTAACCCTTCGGTCACGAGGCCGGCGTCCTACCACTAGACTACTGTGTCTCCTATCTATAACAGTGGCGGATCCAGGTGGGGTTTTTTTGCTTCAAATTCCGTTTGTCATATTTACGTACTGACATGAAACAGTTTTATGTAATTCCCACCGAATACGTCTCAGAATGTTCTACACGTTCTGTACAATGATGGCAGATTTCAATGATAACATAATAGCTCAAAAGTTAGTGGCGATAAAAAAGACAATAATTCACATTCCTATTGGGTTTGTTTGCAAATATGTATTGGGATAGAATGAAAAGGTGTTTTATTTAATGTTCATTGTGGAATAAAACTAAAAATTCCCATTTCAATTTTTGTATTGTACCACGGTAACAAAATTAAGTAAATAAATAAAGAATACAAGTACATAAGCCTATTACTTGTTCAGTAAATGTTACTGTGTTTTCAACCCTAACCCACTTAAATTATTATATAATATAATATTTACATTCTGTATGCTTAGACCCATTGACAAAAATTACATTCATAAATGCATAACACAGGTGTTCATAGAATCTCAGCACGTGGGAACTGATAGTAACCTGATCACACTGCGTAGTAATACACTACAAAAACTACTCACTCGGAACGACCGACCTAGATGCTTAATTCTTACATCTTAAAATATTATTGAACTGTGCTTTGTGAAATATCCACGTATTCACGTGTCCTGTGCTACAAATAAACATTGAATATGGAACTACATTTTGTTGTGTTATTGTTGTTGACGGTTGCTAAGATCTCTCACGATAGTGTCACATTTCCCCGCGAAAAAACACTGTTCTCGCCACTGCGTTGCACCCGTGTATAAGCAGGAACAAACCCTGTTTATTTGTTTTATTCGTTGTTATATCGATCCACTGAAAGGATTCGTCAATGTAAATATAAGGAATGATATTTATTTTTTCAACATTTATGAGGTCATAACAACAATGGGTTTTTGGACATATTTTACATGAATCGCTAACATTCAATATGTCCATAAATGTTGAAAAAATAAAAATCATTCCTTAACTAGCAGCTCAAACATTAAATACTCCAAGTCTTCAGTGCATAGAGTCATGACTTGAATTCGTATAACGATGTAGTCGTTTGCTTGCAGTCGAGTTAGGAAGGTAAATTACCACGCTGTATCCAGCATTCGATCAGTGTCATTCTGTTGATGCATTTTATTCAAATGGTTAATGTTACATTTATTGACAGGAAGCCTGTGCATGTATCTGCAGAGGAAAACAACATTTCCTGTTACGTTGTTAAAACCGATAAATCAACACACATATCCCCAAGCCTACGTCTGAGCTGCATCAATAACTCCTAACATTTTTCATTGAAGATCAACGCATTTAGCCTCACAACCTTTCTTGAAATTTAAGCTATAAATAGAGCGATATCTTTCCCCGAGTATTGACCTGAAATCCCTCACCAAATGGAAGCAATACGTACACAAGTCTGCAGTGTTGTCCGATAAGGAAACATACACTAAACTGTCGGCTTCTGGATTGTGACCAAAGTTAAAAGGGTGCCGAACTTAAGATAAACACATGTGACGTAAACTTATAAAAAAGTACACTGCCCCTAACAGCTGTTTCGTGTTTCCAGGTCTCATGATGAAACATATCACAATACAAACACAAAACCCTTGATTCTGTTTTTTTCTTAGATCTCATAAGTTTATATGTGGGTTTTTTTTAATTATCATTTAGCAATGGGTCAAATTATTGACACATTTTTTGACACACTTTTGAATTTTATATCTTTTTTAAAGGATGCAAGTTAAAGAATTGTTAAAATAACATTTCATTTGTTCTCATATCACAGCTATGGGGCACCCACACATACGACATACTGTGAAATACAGGTATTTTTTCATGAGGCCCAAATTTCGAGGGTTCCCGACAAAACACAAATTCGTCGGTACATACATTCGTAAATTAGGAATACCTCTGAAACGAACAATTACTTCATGTGAAACATGTAATTATTTCGTGGACAAGTGAATTCGTGAAAGAAGATTTCTCACGAAATTAAAAAAAACTACAAAAATTAGTACTCTCACAGAACCTGTATAAAGACCATTATGATATTACAGTACTCACATCGCACCTGTTGGGTCGTACCGTCTACACGAAACCTTTTTAATACTCACAAGGGTACACTTTCATTGTCGTACTAGATGATACCTCGTCTTATTTCATGTTTTCGAACGGTATTGAGTTTTTATAACAGTATTCCAAGGCAATGCAAACAGCTTGTGTCGCTCTGTGATTTGCCAGGAGATATGGAAACTATAATTATGAAGCCGTCGCTTGTATCTGCAGTAAATTGCATCATTGTAGCCCGACAAGTATTCTGCGAATGGGTTTTTAATTTCTAGCTCAGCAACACCAATGGCGCTTTTTGTTTTGACAAGAAATGTCATCATGTTCGTCTGCAACAATGCTTATATCGAAGGTCTAGTCATCTTGACGTGCAGTTATTGTAACTTCATTATTACTTCTGTCCTTCTAACTATCTGTTCTATCCACCTATACTGTTAATAGTATCTGTTAATTCTTTATGTCGTAAACTGACAGAAATAAAAATTGCGAAATATTTAATGTCATGGGCGAATTATAGTGGTGTACACAATACGAAGATGAGAAAAATTGATAAAAGAAGCCATGCTGAATGTGTTTTTTGTTGTAACAACCAGATTATTATAATTTTTCGTATTGTTTTCAACATATAACACTCAACAACACATAGCATGCGTAATACATTTCGCAATTGCAATGTTCCTTGACTAAGACGACATATTTTAAAAAAAACTTGAAATTTTAGCGAGTCGAAATGTTCGCGTTGTTACCCATTAAACTGATCACCTTTTCGAAATGTTTGCGATGTCATCCATTAAACTGATCGCTTTTTCGAAATGTTCGCGTTGTTACCCATTAAACTGATCGCTTTGTGGAAATGTTCGCGTTGTTACCCATTAAACTGATAGCTTTTTCTGAAATATATATGTTCATTTTATCTGCATTCTGTATAATAGCTATAATCTATTAATAATTCTTCGCGCGTGGATTCCTTAGCAAAACCTCACAACGTTGAAATCACAACCGTTTCTGACCAAGCAAATTTTCACTTCTATAGTATATACAGTTCATATGTAAAAATGTCTGTGTTAATGCTATATGGAAAAGTGACTACGGTCTTCTGTGGTCCACTTCTTTGTTAAAATATAAAATTGTCAAAACGACAAATAATTTCTTCTTATTTAAACTTATTGGTTGCAGTGTTATTTTTCTAAGACGACATATATTTGATGGGTCTGTTGCAATGATACATTACCAATGTAATTAAGATATTTCACATTATTTCTCTGTTGAAACGTTACATGGTCAAGGCGACAACGACCATCATCAAGATCTTCTGTCAAACATGACCATGATAAAATGTTACTTGGCCATTATGACAAAGCGTTTATGTGTAACAATTCTCTGTAGCAATGTTACACGTCAAAAATGACAAACATATTTGGTGTTTCACCTCTCTGCTGTAATCCTATATGGCCATAGGGACATATATCAGATGACATATATTTTCCCTGCGGTGTCATTGGTTGGATGATAATCACGTAGTGGTATGTGATATCTGATATTGATTCGGTGTTATTATTTTTAGAAACAACAAATCACTGTTCACTTTATTACCTTATTCCAATTATTACGTCACAATGTTGTCTGTCAAATGCAGTACTTTCCTCCGTATCATTTCATACGTTACATCTTGTTTAATGATTTCAACATGATATAGTATCGAATATTTCAACTAAAAACGTTTATTGCGGTGAATATGTGGTTATATGAACCCAGAAAGTGTTCTCAACCAAGACGAAAGAAAATGATATTGACCTCGACTTTATCTCGGTTAATATCATTTTCTCTTGTCCATATAACCACATGTTCACCTCAACAAAGTTCCATAATTGATAAATGTTTTATATGTTACCGATATATCTTGCAATACGATTTTGCAAAAACAAGAAAAATCCTGTATATATAACCCGACTAAGATAACAACATTTTTATATTGGTTTTCACTATTGCAATGTCAAACCTGATATAAATATAGTAATTAATTTTTTGAAGTATTATATTTTTCTATTACAGTGTGATATGGCCAAAGCGACAAAGATTTTCTTTGACATGATGGCCGAGAACACTACAAAAATCATGCTGTTTGGTGACGCTTGCTCTAACGTCACTGGACCCATGGCGCAGATATCTAAATGGTGGAATATGTGGCAGGTACATAAAGAACAGTCGTATATAATGTCAAGGACCCATCCTGTTGCAGGCAAAACACTAGGGAATTCCACCTAATCTTTTCGTATCCACAGAAACTTAACCTTAAATGTGTTTCGAATACAACTGTAGCGCCGTGGTACTTCCATTGATCACGTATCTCAGTGGTTAGAGCGACAGTATAATGATCTGAGGTCCATGGTTCGAATCCTGGTCTGGTACCATTGTAATGTACACTTAGAATACTCTTGTTGATTTCTTTTATCTATATATTATTTTATTATTTTATGTACTTTTCCCTTTCAACAATGATTTATCAAAGCTAAAGTCATGCAAGGAAAAAAAAGAATGAATTGCTACCATGTAGAACGTCGAACATTTTCGAAAGGTGAAATAGCGTTATGAAAATTTACGCAAACATATCCACGCGCAAATCTATAGACAAAGATATTATTGATATCAGAACGATTGCCAAAACAAACATTGCCTCACTGTGATTAGTTTGAAGAGTCACAGCACGAACAATTCAACCAGCGAAAATGTCCACCTTTGGTTTAAACTTTGTTTTATTCAAATTTTGTTTGACAATACATCGAAGTACATGTTTTAAAGAACAGGAAAGGAAACAAAAACAAGTGTCGTGACACTTATGTAAAATGTCCACCTTTGCAGCAGGCCTAGTATCGATTTGGCATTTCATGTCTTTGTTTTCTATTTAGAGCAGAGCAGATAGATGTTGATTCGTTTTAAACGATTTGATCGGGTTGTACCGTAATAATCCTCACACTTGATATATTTATTGTAATACTTATATTAATTTCATGGTTTCCTCATTAACTTCTCTTAACGATCGATCCCCGTCCCACTGCCAAAGCCTCTAACTACACATTGGAAACTGTTTCCTGCGACATTTCTATAGCTTTGATAAATCATTTCTGACGGGAAACAACACGTTGTTGGACTTTTTTTTAAACAAAACAAATCAGATGAATCATACAAAGTGTAACCAACAACAATGTTCTTGATATAAAACTTAAGCGTGGCTAGACCGGGATTCGAACTCTAGACCTCAGATTGTTATGTTATAGCTCTAACCTAATGAGCAACTTGGTCAACATGAGTGCCCTGGCTCAACTTTATCATAGTAATATCAAAAACGAATTTAAAGGGAATACTGCATATACGAAAACTTAGACAGCAGTGGGTCAGGGATCATTGAATATATAATATTGAGACAAAATGAAAAGGCATTTATAGATCGAAACAAGATTATTATGTCCGCAACAGAAGGTGTTCTGTATTCGTTTCAGACGATGAAGAAATCGACTTTTTGTTGAGTTCGATTATGATTAGCCCGTGTATGTGTATATGTTCATAAAGCGAACAAATATAAATATTGATCTCTATATTAGTAGCGACATATCCCGGTACCATACAACCTTGCAGCACTGCAATTAATGTTATGTCTTTGTTGCCGCTCCACTGAAGAGTGCTTGAAAATCCCATGAGGAATATTTCCTCTCATTGATTGGATTTTCGATATCGCATAGAGATACAAATGACTTTTTTATGAATATCGAATTAAGCACGAGCCTTTACAAAACCCAACACATTCATCATCCATACGGATACTTGTCTAGAGGAGTCCTGGCTGAGGAGCCCGCTTTGGTGTTGTTAATTGAAAATGTAAAATAATCTGTCATCAGCAATTTATAAATTGTCCAATTTCCTCTATTTTTCTTTCATAACAGTTGTCATACGCCGATACAGATCCAAAGCTCTCGGATCGATCGACCTACAGTAACTTTTTCCGGACAGTTCCGAGTGATACCGACTTTAATCCGGCTATGATCGCCATTCTCCGACACTTCAACTGGACCCGAGTGGGAACAATTTTTCAGGATCCCTCTACTGGTTCGGACAGATACGGAATCGTAAGCTTACATTTATTTTGATCCCAAATAAAATCTTGTATTGTAATAATATGATTGCTTTCATTTTTTGCTTCAGTAAAATCTGCGAGTACCCCTATTAAATAATCGTCTCTCTTAAGAAAAAAAACTTTTTCCGCATCGACCAAACAGTTCACTTCATACAAATACTTAATATAACAAAGATATCTTTTATACGACTTTTCTTGCATAATAATAATAACTTCTATAGCATAATATCATCAGCAACAGTGTTCTGACGGTGAAAAAATCAGCGAGCTAGAACAGGATTCGGACCCTTGATATCATATTGTTATATTGTCGTGCTAACCAACTCAGCTACCATGTCCATCGTCCAATTCAGAAAAAAGGCAAGTTACCCAAGATTTAGGACATATGTACATACTGAAATTGCACCGATTACAAGAGGTATAAGAGTATCAAACATCCTAATAATATTAGATTCATTCCATTTAGTCTATTTGAAGTTTTTACTCAGTCATTTCTTTAATAAATTGTCTGACCTCATCTATTCCGTCTTTGCGTATTGTAGAGTTATCTTCTCTTGTGAGCAGGTATTGATTGTCACGTCATTTGTTTGTGTGAGAAATTACGTCGTTTTCTCAAAATTTGATGACGTGACTCTCACAAACAAATGACGTAACAATCAATACCTGCTCACAAAAGAAGATAACTCTGCAATACGCAAAGACGGAATAGCAGGTTACTTCTACATTTTCATTTGTATATGAAATCAGCTAGTATAGTTACTAGACTTTAACTGTGACGATTCGTTAGATACCGGTTTTATGACGCTGTTTGCGCCAATCGTTACCTTTTTTCATCTTCCCACTATTGTTACTGTTGCTAAGTTTTACGTATAAATCATAGTTATTGTAGTAAGCCAGTGTACTAATTGACACTTTTGATATGTTTCAATAAAACCACGTTCCGGAACTACTGCCTACGCTATCTTGCGAATTCGTCTCTAGCAATGTCTTAAGTTGGATCTTTAAACTTCGGGAAATATAGATATAAAACATGTTGTTACAATAATTTTCATGTTACCGAGTTTTGCCGAAACCGTGAAAGCCACAGTTATTGTTTTTGAGTAGTGGCACGGTTCATGATACACACATCTTACTCGTTATGTAATTAGATATTAACTAGTACTTTTATAAATATTTAAAATTAATATTGTGAAGGGTTTTTATTTCCCTCCTTTTTCCGTTCAACATCAATATTATTTATCAACTAAAGCTATCTGATGTTGTGAATGCCGCCGTTTTGGTTATTACATTGATTTAGACAAACTTGAGAAACTTGCTGCCCATTGCAACTCATGTTATGAAGCTAAGTGATTGTTACATGTATCAATGCTTCAAACGTGACTATTGAACTGACAGACTGTACACATATTATTTATCATTCTGATATCATTTGAATATTATTACACAGCATTTGCATTTATACATATGTATCACTTATTCCAAGATCCAAAACTCTACATTTCAAAGACAAAACTGGCATGAATATATGCAATGTATAACGGATATAACAATCTGATTAAAATCATATGTTACATGGCTTCGTTAACTTAGTACTATGCCTGAACATCTGAGTGTGCCGCGGTCAGGGTCACGTTCAGGTGACCTTTATATTAATAAATACTCATTAAATTTTGACCAGAGACCCTCTTTCAAAAAGGGCGCTCAGTGTTGTAACAAATATTGCGGACATTGATGAGAATGATGCGAAAGTTCTGAAGTTATTTGAGATTGATCATCTGAAACCCGAACAGAAAAAGACATTCGAAGCTTTATTAGAGAAGAAACACTGTATGGCGGTGTCGCCTACGCAATTATTACCCAATGGGTACGTTTTCCCTGGCGTCGTAGAAACGTCAGTTCCCGCATTTTTTATGTTTTGGAAAACTAATCTGTTCGATACCCCTCGTTATTTATTTATCAACCATGATATTCCTATTCGCTGGCAAACTTTACCAGCGCGCTTCTGATTGGTTCATCCAAATGTCACTTGAACGTGACCCTGACCGCGGCACATTCAGATGTTCAGGCGGAGCCATGTTACAGATGATTTTAATCAGATTGCAGATATAATAGCTGCAAAGCGCTCTCTTATGATGGAGGGTTGTTCGATATTTTTCTGACCTGGAAACATTTGCTCATTTACTACAGCACGTTAGACGCACATGTTATCCAAGAAATGTAATTATTATAATTTCTCTTTTCAGAAAAAAATATTTCGGCTCCGCCAGGGGGAACAGATCCTCAGATCAAACTAACTTATTCGAAGCACTACCAATCATGATAACTGTTTTATCAAAACAATCGTAATATTACTGGGAAATAATTCCAACAGGTCCTTACTCCCTAAACATGCCGCAAGATAAAATAAATGTTGTGTATGAAGATAGATGAAAAACAGTGCAATGCCTGTATAATGTAGAAACGTGTTTGGGCTCTGTGCCTTCGTACAACACCAGTTGTCATTTTAGCGACGGCTCTGTGAAAGGTAGTACATGTAGTTCTTAGTCGGGAACGCATAACGATTTATCGTTCTATAATGGTCACAGGCCCCATCAGCGCTGATATTTCAAACGAAAAATGACTGAATAATTGTGTTAAGTAAATGAATTACCGTTTTATTCCAGGCACACTCTCGCTTAATCGAGTTACTGGATGACGCTGGAATTGATGCGGTGAAAGTAGAGAGTTTCCTAGCCGAGCCAGACACGGCTGTTGCCCATTTAAAGGTCTGAATCAACAAAGATGTAATGTATCACCCAAGTCCTGATGTATCTGTCGACAAACGCACTCTGTAAATAGAGTTGTTTTTTTGTGCGAAAAAATAGTTTTTGCTTAATTTATTCATTTACTTATTTTATTTGAACTTTTCTTTTTTTTTATTATTCAGTTGTTTAATTAATTATTTAATCATTTATTTTGATGGATTTTTTTTAATTATTTTCTAAATCGTATTTTTCATTTATTGTTTTTGCGAAATGTGAAATTTTAAATAAAAGAATAGCAGAAAGATATTCTTTGAGAAATAATATCGTTATTTTGTTCAGTTGTAGTACATTCATATAATAAGTTCAATAGAAGAGAGGAAGATATAACTGGAAATGGAAATCTTTGAAAAGTATTATAATTCACAGGACATCACGATTACTATACATACGCCATTATCAGGCATGCAAGACATGTTGGAAAATTATGAGTTAAACATATATATATATATTGGATAACAAGTGCAGAGCTGTGCTTGTCATGCTGGACTTGTCTGCTGCATTTGACGTCATCGACCATGGCATACTTTATAAACGTCTGGAATAGTCTTATTGAGTGACTGATACCGCACTATGCTGGATACAGTCTTACCTGAGTGAACGACGACAGTGTGTTGCCATCGGATCTTCCACCTCACATGACAAAGTACTAGATTTCGGGGTTCCTCAAGGGTCGGTGTTAGGACCAAGAAAATAGTGTATGTACCCCAAACCGATTGGAGAGATTTGTCGTCGCCATAGCCTTCGCTATCATTGCTATGCCGATGACACACAAATTTACATGGTCATCAAACCACAGGACAGTTGGAAAACCGTCTCAGAATGTCTGGAAGCTTGTCTGACAGATATCAGTATCTGGATGAATGCCAACATGCTTAAGCTTAATCAGGAAAAGACGGACCTAATCGTCTTTTCCCCAAAGTGTCAGCAAACAATGGCTCTCCAGCTCAAGGTCGGTGCCAGAACATTGAGACTGTTCCAGCTGTTTAAAACCTAGGGGTATACTTTGATAGTTCACTGAACATGGAGAAACAAGTGAACGCTATTGCCAAATCCTGTTACTACCATATCAGGAACATCGGCTGTATTCGGCAGTTTTTAACTGCAGATGCATGCAAGATTTTGGTGCATTCACTTGTTACCTCTCGGTTGGATTATGGTAACGCCCTGCTCTGTGGTATATCTGACAAACTAACTAGTCGTCTGCAGAGGATCCAGAACACTGCAGCACGGCTATTTACTCGTACTCGAAAGAGAGAGCACATCACACCTGTCTCTATTCGTTGCACTGGTTACCTGTACGATACAGGCCGCAGTACAAAATTCTGGTGTACACATACAAGGCAGTGAATGGAACAGCTCCTCAGTACATACAGGAGCTTGTTACCCTGTAACAGCCGTCACGATCACTGCGGTCGGAGTCAGAATCTTTGTTGTGTGTCCCAAAATCTCGTACTGTGATTTACGGAAACAGATGCTTTGGAAGGGTTTCGGCTACGTTGTGGAATAGATTACCATCTGCAATTAGAAAGTCCAATACCCTGGCCAAGCTCAAGAGGGACATCAAAACTCACCTCTTCACGTCTGCATTTTAGAATCTTTGCAAAGACGTTATGTAAATACCACCCTTTTATTTGTTCAATCATGTGCACATTGTTTGCTTAAATGAATAAAAGTGATTGTAAGCCTTTGTTTTTTGTTTTCACAATTATAACCATTACTATTATCCATATGTTGTAAAGCGCTTTAGAGTAATTTTCCAAATTATATAGGGCGCTATATAAATGTTGTATATTATTATTATTATTTATTATTATATAATATGTTAGCATTATCTAACTATCAAAGGTGGTTTTTTAAGATTATAACACACTTGTATGCCCATGGATGAAGGAATGGGAAATTTCACCGAAGGTGTTTTTAAAATTGGGTAAAGCCCGAGGCTTACCGAGAGTTTCTCATCAATTTGAAAATCCCGAGAGTGTAATTTTCCTATCCTACACCCATGGGCATGATAGAATATGTTTCTATCATTCCAATCAACAGAATCAGCTCAAAAACCACAAAATGTTGTTGTAGTTTTCGCAATCCCGATTACGTTACGTCACATCAATCTTATCCCACTGTGACGATAATTCTGACATCCCTTTCTTTCCCTGGACAGCTTCATCATTCGCGTACGAGATTGAGAGACAATGATGCATTGTAATGTTTCATAAAAAACATATTTGCTGCTCTGATATATATGGTTCTTACACATATTACGCACACATGCTTTAATGCATGTATGTGTAATATGTGTAACACATGCTTAAATGTATGTGTTGTTAATTCCTAGTGTTATTTCTCCCTATTAATATATCATACGTTTTATTCCGATTACCAAACAAATAATTTATTTATAGGCTGATGATGTGAGGGTGATACTTGGATTTTTCGACCACGAAATGGCAAGAAAGGTGTTCTGTAGTGTGAGTATATTTTCATTTACACTACTATTTCTCGAAATGTGTCACCCCAAAACATATATAACAAAAACCATTTTAAAACTAAAATAAAAGCAGGAATAGATGTACGTTTATATTTAACATTTTCTGTTTAAATATTTATATGTCATAACCAAAATCTGATAGATCTGGTTACTTTGTGTGTCTTAATTATTCAGGGAATGTTAGCGTAAACGAAAACATACCTGAATCGAATGGTTAAATTCAAGAAGATAAATTCTACGAGGGAATTAGTCAATCACATTTACTGTACCAAGTAAAGTGTATGCAGCTGTTTGTGAGAGAAGTTAAGCATACTCGTATAAGGTATTTTGGAATACCCTTAAGACAGAAAGTCCTGCCACGTTTTGCTGTATATAACCTAGCGCCACTACCGTGTATTATGTTTCCGGATCTACTGCCCGATACCGGGTTCTAGGTCATATGATTAGTGTGTGTCTTCGTTTTCCGGTTTGGGGCCCAGTAAAGCCGTGCGTCAACAATCAAGTGTGTTTGTGGTTTCTGTCTCTTACTGGCGTAGCAAATTTGATCAGTTTGTTTAAATCCATATATTCCATACTAGATAAATGCAGGAATGTGTGCCTTTTGAAGAGAATAGGACAATGATTTCAAAGTATTACCCGATCAAATACTATGACCAGGTTGTTTTTCGTAAGTCGCTCTTTTATACAGTGAAAGGGTAAGCACCTGCACGGGACAAATGACAAACAAATTGGCACTCAACTTCGCTGAAGCTTAAACATAAAGCGATAGGATTCTGTAACTTCATAGAGAACACATATACTGACCTTTAATGTATAGGGCATTTGTAAGGTACGTTGGTCCAGTCATGATAACAAACATTTATAATTTGTTCATAAGGCCCGCAGACGAGGGATGTACGGTCAGAAATACCAGTGGATTATCATGGGGGATTATCCTGCTCAATGGTGGCGATCAAACAACACCGAGGACTGCAGTAACAAGGAGTTAGAGGTCGTCATCGAAGGTTACATGTCCTCCGAAGTGTTACCTCTTAGTAGCAGCAATGAAGTCACTATATCAGGACTGGTGAGTTGACATAAAATACAATTGAATACTTTCATTTCAATAACTTGAGATCTAGTAGAAATTATCAAAACCTAAAAATGTTTTTTCAATTTGCATTTAATTTATGTTAACTTACCGATCGAAGGAATCCCTTCTCTTATTCTTGGGTAGTATCTTATGACTTGGATAACTTGTCAAATGTCGCGGGGTTTTTCAGACTTCATACGAGTACTTCCAGCTGTACAACACCAGTCGTGGACTGGAGTTCAGCAAATACCATGGTTACGCTTTTGACGGTATTTGGGTCATTGCCAAAGCAATGGATCAGATCCTGCGACATACCGACCCAATGTCAATCAAGGAAGAAACATTCAGAGGACCTCCTGTTGCCTCAGCTCTTAACGAAACAAACTTCATGGGAGTGACGGTATGTTTACTTGATTTCTATTTTACGGCACAAAATGTCGTGTGTTAGAATGTTTGAAAATAAAAATAATTGAAAATAAAAAACAATATATGTTCCGTGTATGGACCGGGTATTACCACCAATTTAATATGTACGCAATAATCATCAGATTGTTCTATTTATCACACGTTTTGTCTCTGATAATGTTCATTTTGCCCATTTGATACATGTGCAAGTGTTGTTTCCGTTGTCATATCTGTGCCCGGGCTGATAAATAGTGTTTACACCAACCCCATCTTCGCTAGCCAAGTGTTCGCTTCGTATACACTCCACTCACGTTTGGCGGATATAGCCGTGTTTATCGAGCCTTCAAATTTTCGTGCGGCGCCAATCGCTCGCATCCAATGAAATCGCGTCTTACATATAGCGCTGTTGACGAAGCAAAACAGTAATGGTGACGCCCTGTACGGAAGAACGTTGTCGTTTATGTCAGAGTGTTTTGCCCCAAACATATAGGCGCACGATCTTTTGGTAAACTTCTGGAGTGTTAAAACAGTTGGTGGAAATCTTTTACTACGTGCCACATTTAAATGATGACCTGGGAAAATATGTTTGCTGCCTTTGGATTGTTTCCATATTGCTCTGTCACTTATACTCCGCCTCGACATACACGTGCTTATGTCAACACGCCGATGGAGTGTGTATGTAATAGTCATTCTGATTGGTTAAGAGTTTATTAGGAGAAGAACGATAACTCGGTATATCCGCTAGGTGGCAGTGGAGGAAGTTATGAAAACACGGCTATATCCGCCAAGGGTAAGCGGAATGTATAAGAAGCGAACACTTGGCTAGCGAAGATGCACCAACCCGGGCTGATATCACTTCATCCGGGTTCTTCACTCCTAATTTCAGTTTTAAGTTACACACTTCGGTTCCCGGTGCAGACGATAGCAACAACAACAACAACTTTTAAATTAATTTATTTTCGTTCTTGACCAGATATCAGCCTGATAAAGGGTGTGATATCAAAATAGGCATAGGATAACCTCAAATTCCTGACATCAGAAACATTTCTGATGACCTCTAATAATCATGTAAATAGCAGAATGTCGTTTACATAAGCTCTTTGCCCATTAATGTCAAGAGGATACTTAATGGGATCCCGGTGAAAATCATAGATATTTCACGAGTATGGCAGAATACCGATATTTCATTATATTGTATTGGCAAGTTGTATAGTCACCATCAAATTCATAGAGAGATATTTTTTAATCCCTTGTTTAGCGGTCAATAATTGTAAGGGAACTATAATAAGTGTGCCTTGAGATTTACATGACGGGTGTCATCGATGAAGCAGAAAACGCTTCCTTTTTTCCGGAACAACTATTCGCCTGGTACTTTTTAATAAAGTCTCTGCGTAAAGCATTCTCTGGTTCATATTTTGCCGTAGTGTTATTGATTTGAGGTCGATTTAAGGTATTTTGACACTTCAGTATCCTTCGGTAATTATTTTAGCAATTCAAAATGTAGACGAGCTATTTCCACTGTACCGTATTTGTGCTGTTTCTGAAAACATTGTGAGTGAAACGTTTAAACAAAACATTTTTCTCTTTTTGTTATATATGTGGTTTCTGCAAATGCATGGAGGGACATTTTTGCAATCGAGCATCTGCCATAATAGCCTTACACAGCTTTCACCTTAGAAACGTATCGTATTCCCAGGCGAAAATTACCGGAATCTTCTCCCATGCATAACAACATATCCAGCAGAAATAGATCTTGTATACAACATCAAAAACCGGAAGTAGTAATCTGTATCCTAGTACAAAACGGAAATTCTTGTTGGAAAAAATCAAATGATAAATATTTATGACCAAACCATTAAAAAATTAATTATACATTTCTAGATAAATTACATGTACAGCATTTGGCATCTGCCTTTGGTCATACTGAAAAAATGAACCGATTATACACAAATATGATTGCACTTTTGAATTTTGGTAATAGATCCAGCTTCCGAACAGATGAATTACATTGTACCGTACAACTATTTCGTGCTTTTAGATGTAAACAGTAATGTATGACCCGAAAAGTTGGAAATCCAAATCTACTCTTGAACCAGAAGGGGAAATGTGTAAAATCTCTTCATTATATAAATAAAAGGAGTACTGGTTAATTTCAAAATTAAACGAGTAAATACATCTCATACAGACACGCAGGCATACACAGACCGTGAGGTATTATTACGAGTAAATACATCTCAAACAGACACGTAGGCATACACAGACAGTGAGGTATTATTACGAGTAAATACATCTCAAACAGACACGTAGGCATACACACACAGGGAGGTATTATAACGAGTAAACAGACACGCAGGCATACACACACAGGGAGATATTATAATGAGTAAATACATCCCAAACAGATACACAGGCATACACACACAGGGAGGTATTAGCCAGGTGACATAGGACTAGTAGTTAACGCCTGATAAGGCATCTCCTGCGAATTCCCTAAATACTGTATTGGTTAATGTATATGCTTATTGCATTAATTGTATATCTGTGTACTGTAAAGCGCTTTACAGTAGCTCCTTTTAGCAAGATAGGGCGCTATATCAAATGTTGTATACATTATTTATTATATTACTATTACAATTTTATAAAGGACCGTGACACTACTCAAAAAAGGATAACTGTGGCCATCGAGAGTATGGTTACACTTATCAATCATGATGACGTTACACTTATATATCATGGTGACGTTACACTTATCTATCATGATAACGTTACACTAATCTATCATGATGGCGTTACATTTAAGTAACGTTTTGCTGTCATGATGACATTTCATTTATCTTTTATGATAAAGTTACATTTATCTTTCATGATATATGAAGTTGCATGTATATCTAATGATCGATTTACAGTAATCGATAGTGATAAAGTAACATTCATTTGTTGCGAAACTAATTAAAGTAATATGTCATAATGAAATTACAATTAACTGTCAATGATGTAGGAACACACATCCGCCATGAATTTTAATTATGTTTATCTCCCAAAAAATGCACCGTTAATTCGCATTAAGAAATTACATCTGATACGTGGCAAATAATTGATATAATACACACTGGCATTTTTCTGTAATTGATAGGAATTGTAATTGGACTGTTGGGATTGAGAAGAAATACCACGACTCTCAAAACTAATCAAAACAGCTAAGCACCGTCTACTGTTAAATCACACCATTTTAATAATGATTTAACGAGTCCACAGCAGTGCAACATTCGGTCCTTTTTAATCCAATTAACAAGTAAGGAGTTAATGGCTGATTTCGTTAGTAGGGTTTTACCACAGAATCCCCTGGTGTTATATTGTTTTCCTGATACTGGAGTGGCGTGTGATATTAAACCAGTTTGTTTGATGACATGCATACTGCTTTGTTTCCCTTAAAATACCTTGGATGATAGCATACGTGTGTGATATAAACTATTATGTTCATATCAAAAATGATTTATGGGCTTCCAAATTAAGAAGAAGTATAGCTAAGGGGGAAATTGCACTTATCTATTACGATACAAATCTACAACTTCTTTTTTTCTACAACAAATAATCTGTATTATGGTTTCCTGTAATCCGTGCTTTGTATATCAAAACAATTTTGAATTTACTGCTTTCTTTATAAGAAACAGAAATTATGTTCGGGTGGGGTGCATTGTCCAACTGCGTCCAATTTCACGTTAATGTTTATACCAAACTCTGTTCCAGGGCGTGTTGGGAAGCATGGACAATTTGTTTTTATGTTGATTTTATGGCACATCATGAACCAATTTTAAGTATAAATTAGGGGGAATACTCGAGGTGAGTTTAAGTACATGTCATGATGCACTTTTATACTAGCCAAGTACATGTGAAGTACATGTGCATTATCCTACTTGTTTTGAACATTTTCAGGGACGCGTACAATTTGACGGCGCTGATCGCATAGGCCAAGTCCTTCTTCTGCAATACCAAGGTAATGTTCCCTTTTAAATTGACCTAGTGCTGTAATATCAAGGTAATGTTCCCTTTTACATTGACCTAGTGCTGTAATATCAAGGTAATGTTCCCATTTACATTGACCTAGTGCTGTAATTTCAAGATAATGCTCCCTTTTACATTGACCTAATGCTGTAATATCAAGGTAATGTTCCCATTAACATTGACCTAGTGCTGTAATATCAAGGTAATGTTCCCATTTACATTGACCTAGTGCTGTAATATCAAGGAAATGTTCCCATTTACATTGACCTAGTGCTGTAATTTCAAGATAATGCTCCCTTTTACGTTGACCTAATGCTGTAATATCAAGGTAATGTTCCCATTTACATTTACCTAGTGCTGTAATATCAAGGTAATGTTATCATTTACATTGACCTAGTGCTGTAATATCAAGTTAATGTTCCCATTTACATTGACCTAGTGCTGTAATATCAAGGTAATGTTCCCTTTTACATTGACCTAGTGCTGTAATGTCAAGGTAATGTTCCCTTCTACATCGACCTAGTGCTGTATTATCTTGTTTAACGATTTCAATGTTTTTGCACATTCTTAAAAATGAGGAAATGGACAAATGTTGATTTATTTAAAATACATTCCCTTCAGAGAGCAAAATAAGACAGCATTATGTCTTAGTAACTCAGTGTATTCACTGCTTATTATGTGATATAGAACATAATTTTTGTATACATTTTCTAGCTTCGATTTGTAGTGGCAGACTCTAACACTTGTATCTGTCTTAGCACATTGTTTAAAAGTAATCAACATCCTTCATCTCTTCGAGTTACATTGTGTTGTGAACATGACTAGTCTTAATTAACCACATCCTATGCAGATTTACTATAATGTTGTATATAAAATTGGTTCATAGAAATTTGCTTCCGGAGGTAAACGCTTAACGTATCACATGTCCTCCGCGACAAAATAAGTTTATCAGAAAACATTACCATGTTTTTGCTATATTGATCGCTTTTAATGGCAGATTTCAGGAATTTCAGATTGAAGGTGTTGGATTTATGGAAACAGTAATTACAAATGATATTGTGAATTTACATAATCTCCAGACGGTCTACGATCAATCTTGTCATCATCTCGTTTGAATATAGCGGATATTAGATCCAAACGTCTAAGGTTCTAAAGGCAGGTTTGAGTTCATGGTATTGCTAAGAGACTCTAGAATATATAGAGGATCGTAGACGAGTTTTTATTTCTTATGAAACCCCTGCATGTTCGGGGACAGAATGGGTCTTCTGTGTTTTATTGTATGTTATCTTAATAATAATAATGGGCAACTCATGTGGGGCCCTGCAAAATCGTGCCTTCTCCTTAATGGGCATTGAAGAATCCACAATTGATCAGCTGTCCCATCGCAAAATTTGGGATGTGTATTTTTTCTTTTTTAACTTCCCTGTTCTTTCGCTTCATGATGTCAAACCATTTCAACTTACCTATGGAGAGTTATTAAAGATACACAAACAACAAACAAAATAATTTAGTTTGATTGGATTTGTTAGTCACAACTTTAGCAAATTATAAATATTTTGCTTCAAATAGCAGATTCAGATACTTAATCAATGGCAAAACTCTTGTTGCTCTAATACCTGTTCGTGTCCGCCCCGGTAAAAAGAATGTTTGTCCAAGGGAGAAAACTCTCCCTTGTTTCGTTAATAAAACCTTAGGTGTCACAACCCAATACATGTTGTGCCCCTATAAAAGCTTAATTGTGGTTTACTCCGCAATTCGTATTATATTAAAACATTCATATTGAGTTTCCTTTTGATATGATAGTTACAGATATAAGATTGTTTCTTATAGCAAGCCTGTGTCGAGCTAACATGAAATATCCGAGGAATGTTTAATCAATGTTATATATTATGGAAATGAATGTTAAATTCTATTGATCATGCAAAAACATTTCCTCAGATTACTTCATATCAAAATTGGTGTTTGTTTTCATTTGTGATGTCGCAATGCAAGCAATTGAAAATCTGTGACGCCATGAAACACTGGAAACCTATAGTCAGTTATAACTATCTTTGGTTCATAACACAGTTTATTTGATGAGTGTTATGACAGGATAAAAGTGTTTTGCGAAAAAAAGATTTAAGATAATAACAGTATTCCCTTATCGTGAACGATCAAGAATAGTTCGATTTTCCACGCAAGACGGTAGCTATCAACGGCAAACTAGATGACAAATGTCGCCACGTTCCAGGAAAAATTGTATAACCATGGTAACAGAATATGATTAATTACATAAAAGAATTGCCAATGCCCTGCTGTCCTTAGTGATTATGTTTATAATTATCATGAAGTTTAATACGGATTGCTTGTCTGTCAATCCAACGCTATTTATGCGTGTTATAGTAGTTCTGTTTTAGAATCAATTTTCATTCTTATTCCATTCAATTATCATTCTATCCAATACCTTATACAAAACAAAAATTATAATTAATTTTATATTTGTCTTTGAAATATACAACAAAAAACACAAATACAAAAATCCCATTCAATTTTGGACCTTTCTTTGTTCTACAAAGATGCGTTTGACATTCATGTTTGCACAATTTGTGTATTAATTATTTTACAAAGAATTTTTCATTTTGTCTAATAGGAATATTGTTGTTGTCGGTTATAATAGTTGCATACTTAGTGTTAATAAACAAGCGTCTTTAGGGGTTTTGTATAGTAAGGAATTTAACAGAAACCTCATCCAATTCTGTATTTTATGCAGTTATATTAAAATATCACATTTAACTTTTAATCCCTTCAAGAAGGTGTAGGGTGAAATTCGAAATGATGAAAATAGACGAACTTTGCCTACTGAACACAATTTTTTATTGTAAATTTTGTATTTTAAACATTTTCGCAAAATATTATTAAAACACATAATTGCATCATATTGCATAAACAAAATAAATTAAAAATATGGAGTTATACCATGTGGACACATGTTTAGGACTTTATCCATTGCTGTTATATGTAGTAAACTATTTAGCCAGGATTAGGTATGTAGACACATCGGTAACTTTACATGGTAGAAGCTACATGTGTGGCTAGCGCGTTCAAACGAACACTGTATAAAAACCTATTATTTCCTGATTTCAAAAGTCATTTATTATTGATAGTCTTTTCCCGTAGGTCTTTATTCCATGAAAATATCGATTATTTTGGTCGTTGCGAAAATATGATAGAATAAAATTTGCAAAGGTACGAAACTGTTACAATATAATATATTAATGGTATGAGTATGTAGTACACTTTCGCTTAAACTCAATATAAATATAATGCTTGTGGATGATTGTTTTCAACCAAATGAATGGCTCATTAGAAAATTAGAATTAAAAATTGACTTGTACATGACCTGTTTTTTCCGTTAATTTTAAATCGCTCCTTTATCGTCATCACTTTATAAAAATAACATTAAAGGATTTTGGCGGTTACACATTTCTAGAGATCCGGTTACAATGTATATCGAAATTCTGTAGATAAGAACACTGCCCGATAAACCAGCCTAAGTGTAACACTGTTTACTGATATGGATTATTGAAAGGTTGTACTTTCTAAATCGATTTCCATTTCTGAATAGAAATACATTTCACTCATGGGAGCTATACGTATGCTTATTTTGGCTGAGAAGGAACGACTGTCTGGGTTGATATAGCTTTATGCCAATAACGACATCAACGATGAAATAGCAGATTCCTCTTAATATCTTGGATAACGGAATGGCTATGTAAATAAGACAGAATTAATCTGTTCCCCGGGGACACATTTGTAGTCTTTGTTATTTTTGTAAATATCCCGAGGGAAGATTGATATCATAAGACATGCTATACCGCTAGGTTATGTACCGTCTAATGGAGAAGTAGCTATTTTAACGTTTCGTGCTCAGCGTATGGAAAAAGTGTTACATAGAAGCATTCGCTTGAAAATATTACCATTTTCTAGTATTCTTTGAAACATTTGACGAATCACAACAATTTCATATGATACTCAATACTATGTAATTATTATTCAAATACGATATAATTGGAAATATACAATCATGAATAGTATTAATAATCTCTACACTACTACCAAATGCTCGAACTATGCACTGGGAACCGATTTTATCGGCATGCCTATACCATTGACAAATCATTTCCGAATAGAAACCCGTACCTCGCCGGGCTGTAAAGTTCAATTCGACAAAAACGGTATTCGAACTATGGACTGCAATTAGAAAAACTATTACTCGAACCGACAGAGCTACCTGATCAACGGAAGTGTCCTGGCCAAAGTGTTCTACAGTTATATTCAAACATTCTGCGTCGGTGGTAATAATAAATTTTAATATATAGAGGATGTTTAATTGTGTCTTCAGTAAAATATTAGTAATATATTTGTTATTACTGAAGAAACCATTAATTTTTCTTTTTGTTACATTTTTAAAGCATAAAACATGGAAAATGTAATGCATTTAAAAAAGGGCGGGAATCAGAAGCGTAATATTTAGCGCCATGTTCTAATGACGTCACGCTTGACACCAAGGCTGCGCGCCATTTTGAATGGGATACTCAACGCAATTCCGACGTGTTCTGCTATTTTCTCGTATGATTGCTTATAAAAATGTTATTTATTGTATATTTATGTAAATACTTAAGTGTGTGTACCAAAAACAAATATTTACCATAACAACCACTTATTCTACCTTCGCTTCATTTGAATCTGAACAAAAAATCATTGCCTTTGAATGCAGCGAATACAAGATACCGTTATGATTGGTCAATACCAAAAAGTGATATTTGTCAAAGTGTGAAAAATATCAGTTTCATCAAGTTGATAGATTCAATATTTCACTGGCAACAATTTAAATAAATATATATATAAAATATGTTTGACTTTTACAAGACCCAATGTCTGTATTACAGGAGGGGTAATGATGAAGATAGGGGAGTACAAACGGGCTAATGACGACCTTATGCTGCTAGATACAATACGATGGCGGGGTAAGAACATTTTCAAAACTGGCAACATTCAGAGACTACTTTACAATAATTTCTTTTCAGATATCATATAATGCTTCACTAAATAAAATGTACGTATGATATATAACGTGTTTATAGGACACATGTAAAACAATATATTTCTATAATGGGACCCCTTATTACAATTGCCAAATGCTCAATTCCTCAAACGTTCAATAGGTCAGGAGTTTAGCCTATCATAATAACAAAAGATGCTATCAACAAGCTGATTAACTTCTTGAACTGACCAAATGCCATTTAATAGCAGATAAATGAGGCAATTGCGGTAGAAATGAAGTACCCTCCGATTTAGCGTAAACCTACATCAATATGATACATACACGGATGAAACTTGTATTTTGAAAATATAACCTAAACTTCGGTAGTATTGAGTACCTTTATGAAAAGTATTACCCATAAATATCTTACGGTAATTGATATATTTAATATACTGTTTACTACATTCATGCTACAAAAAACGAGTTTTATCTTGAGATTGCCAACACTTTGAAAAAATGTCTTAGCCTTAGTTTTAGTACAACTTATTTATTTAGTAGTAATTTGACAAAAACATAGAGCATACATCTATTCAATTAAAAGAAAAAATCTAAAGAAGGCCTTTGCATATTTCTAAACCTTGTTAAGCTGAAATCCCATTACAAGATAGTTGTCCTATAGAATGCTGACAATTTGCCGTGACATTAAATCAGCCACACTCTGTAGGAATCTGTAAAGTGATGACGGCTATTGACTTCAAACACAATAACACCTTCGCCGATATTGCATGCGAACATGCCATTTTCGCTATTCTGACATTTCCTTTCTGTGACAACTGACCTAAATCGAATCAGCATCTGATGCCATGTTTAGACGATTGTTCGCGCTAGTGGAATGAATTGCATAATGTTCAGTAGGAACTTCCTGATTTGTACATCTGCCTCGCAAATTCCAGCCACTGCAGCGTTATCTTCATTTTCGTGGGGAGATCAAGAGTGTAGTTCAGTGCTTAAGTAATAGAATTGATTAAAAAATTGTTCAGCATCATCGTCTTCGTCATTTAAGCGACGGCGGCGTCAGTGTTGTCAGTTGAAAGACATGTATAATATGTTGCAGGAAATGGTCCTCCACGTGACCGGAACCTGCGCCGATGGGAGGTGCAGAGAGTTTCTGTTGCGGCTTATAGCGTCATTTGTTTTCTAGCTGGTATCGGCATTGTTATGGCGACAGTTTTTCTCATATTTAACATCATTTTTCGAAACCATGGGTAGGTAATACTAATCGGACATTTTCAAAATATTTCCATATAGGAAACACACATTCTTATACTTGTGAATCATTCCATGAAAGAGATGATATTATTCTCTTTTATGCTTTCAACCATCAGATAAGAACTGCTTTAAGAATGATAATCTACATGTTTAACCCTTAAATGCACTCTGCAAACAGATCAACGATTGACCTTCAAATCAAATATACTATTTGAAAGATTAATCAATATTAAATATCAGACCGAATTTCTCAATTATTCTTTTGCTCTTTCTTTGAGAAATACGTCTTGTTCTCAATAAAAATCAACTGTTATACGGTATATTTGTCTTTCATTAATTTATATTTTTACCTTTAGGTATATCAAGATGTCAAGCCCATATATGAACAATGTTATCATAGTTGGGTGTATCCTGTGCTATCTGAGTGTATTTCTCCTAGGAACTGACAGTGGTGTCGTGCCTACAAACATTGTTAAATACGTATGTGTGGTATGTACCTGTCATAACAAACTCTTTAAAGGGGGCATTAACCAGGAAGTGCACGAGAGGGAATAGTTTCCATTACAATTTGTAAATAATTTAAACACAATATCATCCATCAATATGTGAACAGAATCGTTACTGAAAATCAATTAATCTATAGCAAAATATGAACAAGGAAAATATTTAGATTGGGAACCTTGAACAAGTACAAAATGTCAAAGACAATGTGTATTAGGAGGTAAGCTTTTCTGCTTCATCGGCGACACTCGTCATGTAAATTAAGGACAAATCTAACTATGTCAGTATCAATATCGTACAAGAAAATATAATACAGCCCATTGAGACCGGCATCTATCTCGTGAGCCGGTGAATCGACTGCTACATAAAGGATCTTACACTATCAATTTAGCGAGCCTCTGGCGGGCTAAAATGAAATATTACTGACGAGATTCATAAATTTCATAAAAAAAAGAAAACGATTGTAAAATCCTTTTTATCACATAACCAAGATTTGTGGCATTTATTCGTGTAAAACGACAATTTTCATGCAACCTTGAAATGTAAAAAGCCGCCATTTTGATTCCAGTGCGTAAGCCTGTGACGTCATGTACTTGTCCTAGGCGTGACGTCACAATTGAAACAATTGACGCTTACAACGAATAACAGGGATGATAGGTACATGGATTAATACGCAAAAACAATATGACCTGGGTATATTCATTTGATACCAGTACATTATGTGATAAATATACATACCATTTTCAGGAGACGCAGGGATGCTACATTTAAGTAGTTGATAAATTACAAGTTGCTATTTAATGCTATGCAGCGTTGTTAACTCAAAAATATCGTTTTATTATTCTTCTGAAGTGTTGTTTGTATTTCACAGGTGCAGTCTTGGGTTTTGTCCATAGGATTTTCACTCGCCTTTGGAGCAATGTTCAGCAAGACCTGGAGAGTTCATGCCATATTTACCAATATCAAGCTTAACAAAAAGGTCAGAATCTTACTGGTAACGTTAACTGTATCCAAAGCTGTCAATAGCAAATATGGTTTCAAAAAAAATCATTGCTTGTAATTTGCGTTGTCGCCATCGGTTTAAATGGAGCGTCATCGTGTTAAATCAATTTTCACTAAACAAATTAAGAGAACCAAATGTTTGGACTGGAGAGTAAAAAATATATACGAAATAATTGTTCCCAATACCGTTTACCAGGAAATATTTGCGCAGTCAAACTTTCATCCTCGCCCATGAAAATAGTCTTCGCCTAGTGTTAATTTTGCCCTTCACGTTTAACTTCTATGTCTATTATGCTGTCTACGTATAATATGATGCTGAATTACACTCGCTTTTATGATAAATTATCCTTCATTCAGGAGGGCGAAAAGGCGAAAATTAAACTGCAGCGAACATTTCCTGGTATATAGTACTCAGAATGGTGTTACTGCTGTTTAACCACTTCTGTGCTTATGCCACAGAATTTAAAAAATCTTAATCTTAATAACAGTCTCCTACATTTTATGTTGACAACGTTAACCATATATATAGTCCCATTAAGTTCGTGTTCAATGACGGTGCAGTTTCGAGGTTTTTGACATGTGCAGAAATACTTTATAAATCCATTGTATCAAGCTTGGTTGATTTTCTACCGTTTTAATCTAAACTGTAAAAGGAAACAATAGCTTGTTATGTGTGTAACTACCATTTTAGTTGTACATACATTAAGGTTTAATGATGCATATGATAGATCCGATAATAGCTGTCTTTAAAAATTTAACTTTGTTTTTAATCGGGCTTCGTAATTGTTGTTTACAGTATACGACTTGGTTTGATTTGGTAAAATAGTGAACAGAGGATTTGTAAAAAAAAAAAGGCAATGGTTAAGAAAATTGGTAAGGAAAGAGTTTCCAGTGAGTTTGCAGCATGCATTAGATTCCGAACCATAATCTCTGAGATAGATAAAAAAATATAATACCCAGGAAATATGAAAGACTATGAGATTTTTTGTTTTCTTGTTTATGCTGCATTCTCATCCATTGTTATTTAAACTGTCGGTATAGGTTTTATGATAATAACACCAAGATCTACATTTTGTAATGCACGTAAATGTTTTCCAGTCGGAAACTGTTCCAGTTTTATGTCATACTGTTTATGTAATATATGACCAATCATATATTGACATCAAATTCAAACAGATAACTATATCGAATGAGGTTTGCCTTTTGTTTGCACAAATACAATGAAGCTATTCCATTATTTGATAAACCAGTTTGTTTAAGGATATCATGCACAATATATTTATTGGCAGGAAAAATAAATATAATGTCTTTTAACTTTAATATACATGTATAAGTATTGTTATAAATATTCTTGGCATTAATGAAAGTAGAAAACCCAACTACTTACAAACATATAACCTTTGGATCATAGAACTTGTTATTTTTTGTTTCAGATAATCAAGGACTATAAGTTATTTATTATGGTATGTGTGCTGGTACTGATAGACGCTGGGATCCTCAGTGCTTGGCAAATAATGGATCATTTGTATATGACAACAAAGGACCTTCCTGCTCTGGTAAGTACTTCATAATCCTGACTATGTACCGCAGTTATTATCTTGAATAAAACAAATACCTCGAGTGTTCTAGTACATGGTAATCATTCTGAAAAAGCTGTGTTCCTATTGTTTAATGGGAGACAACCCGTAAGCTTCAATAGTGTTTCAGGAAATGCCTGTTAAATACCTCTCAATTTCAATTACCGAAAGAAATGTTGAGTACGAAACTGATATCGTTGTTATCCATTGTTGTGACAGCTGGACATCAAATATGCTGTTCGAAGTAAAGCAATTTGTGTAGATATATTTACTGCGTGGTCTCGTTTGCCATTTTAGTTTAAACCATATTTTGTTCATATCAATAATCATGTACAAATACATAGACATTTCATTCAGATGATTGGGAAACAAGTACTGTTGTACTTATACATAGTCCTTCTCATCATATATCATTTTAATCAACTTTGCCCGGCTAAGAGGGCAACCCCATTCGTGTATTAAAGAAACTGTATTATCATCATTAGCGTTGGGGTTGTATTACATTAGTCAAATAACGAAAGTGAATCACAAAATGATATAAATGGATCCGCAGAAAATATCCAAAGCAAAAGCGGGATGTAAGAAACTCATTTCACGTGCGTAACGGTACAATGACATGGCGTCACATTCTTGGAAAACCCCAAGGCGGTAATGCAGAACTTACCGAGTCACAATATTAAAAGTGAAATAATATATAAACCGTCTTAAACAAATAGATGGGTTTTATTTTTCTGAACAAAGTTTGTCGAAATTAAGAAAGCATAATCTTTCTGACCGGTTTATTTTCTTTGAAAAGTTGACATTTTCAAAATGATAGCCAGTCAAAACGAGTTTTCAATGGTTTCCGAGTTTTTTCAGCTCAAGGGCTGAAAGAAAAAATACTCAATCCTGCCCGGGGTGTAGGATAGGAAAATCCAACCCTCGAAATTCTCAAACTGGGGCAGAACTATCGTTAATCAACGGGCTGCGACCACGATTTGGAGTTTCTCTATCCTATACCCATTCGCTAAAAGAGTCTTACAATCTTTTTGCAGGTAGTAGGTGAATACGAAGTCATTCCAACCATAGAGTATTGCACCAGTAATGCAATGAAGATCTGGCTTGGCAGTTTATACGCTTACAAGGGCTTGCTATTAGTAAGTGTTAACGAAATGAGCAGTTGATTGACCTTTGTTTTAATAAAACAAATGTTAGCAAATGTCTAATTCATATTACTGACTAGTGTCACCATTACACCAAGTGCATTTTAAATAGAAAACAAAGCAGCTATGATGTATTTGACATAAGCATGACCCCTATGTTATCAGTCAGTTACATTAATATTACATTATCTACATAACATTCGAGAATAACAACGCTTTGAAGCATTATCAGTAGAAATAAGACGTAAGAAAGCATATATTGAAGGTACTGTACAATCTAAACGAACGCAAACATGTTTACTGCGCCATATGGTCATTTCGTCCATTTAGGTCGTATCAATGCATTATTGATTGACAAAAGAATTTCATAACATTTGTGTTGCAAAACATGCAGCAAAAGTCACCTATAGGTCTAAATATCATTTATGATTTACGTTCAGGTATTCGGCTGTTTCCTTGCATGGGAGACAAAGAATGTCACGATTTCCGCTCTGAACGACTCGAAGTACATAGGAATGAGTGTATACAATGTTGTAATCATGTGTGTGTGCGGAGCCGCCATATCTTTCACCATCAAAGACCAGCCTACGCCCGCTTTTGTCATCATCAGTCTGTTTATAGTCTTCTGTACGACAATCACCTTGTGTCTCGTGTTTGTACCAAAGGTAACAAATGTATAACTCTACATGTATTCTGTGGGACTGATAGACACCCGTTGATCAACAAAAACATTTCAAATAACATTGTGGTGGTAAAATAGTAAAGCTGACTCCACAATTATTTTTGTATAATTATTTTTTTCATAAAAAATGAATAAATAAAAAACATCAAATTATAAATGTGTTGTTTAAAAAGCAAAACTTACTCCACATTTTTTTTATTATTGGCAGAGATTAAGGTAAATATTTGAGGGCGAATACATCATGACAGTTAATATTAGTACACAACATACACTAATTACATGTTAAGGGTGAAATTTACACTGGGCTAATATGGACTTTATCGGCAAAGGGCGAATAATTGACATGGTAAAGGTTTCCCGGTATACAGCATATAATTGTAATGAAGCGAATTATCTTACATTCAGAACTAAAAACAAAGTTCCATCTGTGACCATATACATCTGTACTACCTTTAAGAGAAAACATAAAACTATTAATTCGATGGAATAAATCAATAGTAAAATTGGTGTAAGTTCATTTTGTCATCTACAATGTGTCTTTGTCAGAAAGCCAGACTGTTCGTTGGAAACCTTCTCTGAAACTGAAGTCTCTCTATTTGCCTTTTTATGTTATTAGAAGATTAAGGGTTTTATAGGTTTACAGGTGTTCGTCACCAATTATATTTGTGTGTACATGTATGCTTTAATTCGTACACAATGAGACTTCGAAACAAATGGCACTTTAGCTGACGGTTTGTCTGTAGCTTCCATGTTCAAATTGTGATAAGTTGTGTAATTTTGTTTTTAATATTTGACGTTGTCAGATGGTTGAGTTACACCGAGATCCGTCAGGCGAAGGACGAAGAATTCGGGCTACACTGAGGAGAAAAAAGAAAAACAAGCAAGAAAATGGTAAAACCTTCCAGAAACGGATTAAAGATGTTTTAGAGGAAAATGAAAAGTACAAAGAAATTATAAAGGAGGTAATTATTGCATTAAAAATTTATTTATTTTTCTAGTTTGTTTAGACTTTTGTATATATAAAACACGGCGCTTCCTTAAGTTTCACTCAAATCTGCTTCCTGAAATGGACAATTATACAATGCGTTCCTGTGTATGGAATACTGCACGCATGCATAAACTGCACGTTATTGTGCTTGTGTAGAAAATCCAGACGATTGTAGCATTGCGTTATGCTTTGGTTTTTCCTACGTTTGAAAACAAAGATGCATATACGTCAATTGTGTGGGTAATCTAACAAAGGCAGCGATTACAATTTGACTGATATGTACTCTGTTCAAAACATATCATACAAAAACTGTAACATTAGAAGATAAGTCGTTGAGGGTTATGCCGTGATACTGTCTCTGGTAACATTTAACATGATAATCCCTGAACTTTTTCCACATTTATTTTCTTGCTGGGATGACCTGGATTAATTAATTGATTGATTGTTTTTTTAATATATGCCCCAGAGCATGCTTGCACTTTAAAGATGGTAGTGCTACGATGTAAAATGGCTGCTTTAAATTCTATGTACATATCAAATTAAAATCAACATGAAACGGAAAAATATTACTTCTTGTGCATGTTGCCATTTCCTCTCGTGGGATAAAACATACCAAAATCCTTTTTCGAACATAGGCTATCAAGGTTTATCATTTCTTGCGGAATCCATCTGTATCTCATTACTCAATATACACTGTTTATTGGACAAGGAAGTGAATAATACAAGTTAGCTAATGTAATATTTTCGATAAAGTAAAGTCGAGCGTCAAGGTCAAGACTAGTAAAGTGGTTTATATTGCCACTGTTTCTAACGTTTTCAATTAGTCCTTGTTTCATTGCTAGAAGAGTGCTGAAATTAAAAGTCTACTGGAGCAGCTAGGCGAGGACACGAGTGCGTATGAAGTCGACTTCAGACCTCAGATGCACAAAAAGGTGATGGAGTTACGTATATCGGATGTTTCTCCTGGTAAGCCATTTTACTAACCTTTTCCTAAACCTTTTTCTGAAAAAAAACATAACTAGATTTATAAACGGATATGACGTGATTTTACTAGTTTTCATTATCATAGATATCATCACAGATTCACAAAACTCGGTGATACAAACAAATCTTCATTGCCTTCTTCTCAATATATTATTTAACTTGTTACAGTATCACGTATTCATTATTATATTCTATTTTTTTTCTATTTTTCTTCTTTTTATAGGTTTTTTATTTTTGTTTTCTTTTTTATTTCTCTTTCTAATTGTCTTTCTTATTCATTAAGTGATTTCGGGTTACGCTTATTTGAAAATCGTTTAGTTAATGTGTTATCCTTTGAGTGTAACGAAACAATTTTCTATCAAAAAATGTCACTGTAAAATGAAATACCTAAAAGATATAATTTTATTTATCTTTAAAGCGTCGTCGGCGACAGAGATGGACAACATGTCAAGTTTCTCTGACGGCAGTGCCTTCACGCACACCACGTGCTCAGAATCACCACAGGTCCGTCAGCGCCACCTGTTGAGATCCAAGGGATCCATGGGAGGTAGTGACACTGAATGCATGGAACTCTCGGAGACCAGCTCCAAGTTAGTGAATAACATTACTTATGTGTTGTTAAATATAAAACTATTAGTTTTGGGTGACTGTTAATGGGTTAAAAATCAGGTTCAACTATTGCAATAGGTCTATCACAATCGCAAAGTAATCAGCACTAGAGATGCAAGAATATAAATGAAAATATTATATTACTTCAAATAAAATAAATATCAGCATTACTTAGTGAATTGAGAATGCATATAAACAATGCTGTTTGTTATTGCTAATTAGGGCCCCGTATCGAAGATACGGGTGCCCTTTACTAATCACTGTCTGTCTGTCTGTCTGTCTGTCTGTCTGTCTGTCTATCTGTCTGTCCGTCCACAAATTTTGTTCCTTGCTAATGATTTTGGTATTACATGAAACTTGGTCAAGATCTTCAGTTCACAAAAATACATACTGAGGTAAAAAGTCAAGGTCAAATGTCAAGGTCATAAGGTTCAAAGGTCCAGGTCAAATTTTGCATCTTTTCATTGATGAGCATTTTGTTATGACATGATGAAGCAAAGTTGGTTAGAATTAAACAAGGAGTCAACTGACCGAAGGTCACGGTCATCGGGTCAAAGGTCAAGGTCAAATTTTGTAGCTTTTCACTAATTAGCATTTTATGACATTATGAAGTAAAGTTGGTCATTGTATCAAAGGTCAAGGTTAATTTTTGTATCTTTCCACTGGTGAATATTTCGTTATGACGCTTTGAAGCAATGTTGCTCAGAATTAAACAAGGAGTCAATTGACCAAAGGTCAAGGTCACTGGGTCAAAGATTAAGGTCAAATTTTGTATCTTTTCACTGATAAACATGTTGTTATGACATTATGAAGCAAAGTTGGTCGGAATTTAACAAGGAGTCAACTGACTTATGGTCAAGGTCACTGGATCAAAGGTCAATGTCAAATTTAGTATCATTTCACTGATGAACATTCTGTTATGACACTATGAAGCAATGTTGGTCAGAATTAAACAAGGAGTCAACTGACCAAAGGTCAAGGTCATTGTGTCAAAGGTCAAGGTTAAATTTTGTATCTTTCCACTGGTGAACATTTCGTTATGACGCTTTGAAGCAATGTTGCTTAGAATTAAACAAGGAGTCAATTGACCAAAGGTCAAGGTCACTGGGTCAAAGAACAAGGTCAAATTTTGTATCTTTTCACTGATAAACATGTTGTTATGACATTATGAAGCAAAGTTGGTCGGAATTTAACAAGGAGTCAACTGACTTAAGGTCAAGGTCACCGGGTCAATGTCAAGGTCAAATATTGTTTCTTTTTACTGATGAACATATCATGAAGCAAAGTTGTTCAAAACCTAACAAGAAGTCAACTGACCTAAGATCCAGGTTACGGTGTCCAAAGGTTCAAGGTTAAGGCCAAGTTTAGTATTTTTCACATTCTAACATTTTGTTATGATATTATGAAGCAAAGTTGGTCGGAATCAAAGAATAGACAACTGACCAAGATCAGAGTCACTGGGTTAAAGGTCAAGGTCATTTGGGTCCAAAGGTCAAAGACAAGGTGGATTTCTGACTTTGACCCTGGCTCTTGATGGAGGAGGTATTTAAGGTGAAATAAAACATATCAAAGCTAACAAATGAGTATTGCATCGGTATTTTACATTTCTGTTAGCCTAGCAAATATGGAGGTGGAAGGAAACAATACTAACATCATAGTACATGTAAAATGTATATTTTGCTTCCTTGCGATTCTATTTGAAGTCCAAATGTCAGACGTCAAGCTCAGCTTTATGGGCAGATTGCTTCTTGATGATTATGGGGGATATATTACCACAAGACGGTGCCCTTACTGACCTGTCAGTGTTCTAGTTATGTTACATTACCACATTGTAATACAAATAACGGACGTTTCATTCATCTGTTAAGCTTGTGTCTTAATTCGATAAAAACTCTGCTTCAGATATAGACATTATAAATAAGACGTTTGTAGCAATTATATCAAGTCTGTCAGGCAGGCTACTTTCAAAAAAACATTTTGTTGGTCGAGTTACATACTATTCGTGGTAAAAAAAAAAGGGGGGGGGAGGGGTTTCTCTTACAACGTATGCCACAGATGTAAGCCAAACCTTTGTCTTAAGTCCTGAAGTTATGATCCGAAAATATTTACAGTTACAATTGACTCTATAGCAATGAGTGTGTCTTATTAGTTCTATTCTCGTTAATGGTAGATATATTTTTCTTTCCAAAACCAATACTGTAGATGGTAAGTATTCTCATTATATAAAGACATGTTCAATCTTGACATTGTATTTCTTCCTTAGCTGCTATATTGCCAAATAAATATAGGCTGTTCAAGGAATGTACTGTTTCCCGTCGGTAAAATATTTGTTAGAGTTATATTTTTTCGTTGAAATGTTGTGATTAACCAACACAAAACATGTAATGATGACGAGGATAATGCATTTTGCAAAATACTTCTATTTTTGCTTAGAAAACCAAATTATTACAAACCTACACAAAGTCAACTATCAGGAACTGGGACAGGAGAGCAGGGCGTGTGTAGTGTAAAGAACGGACCAACGGAAACGGACAAGATTGATTTCTCCTCGACTGAAAACTACGGGTAAATAAATAAAATCGAAACATGGAGACGTCGACTCACGTATATTGAATTTTGATCCTGTATATACTGCATAAGACCGAATATGCGTGATCAAAGCATGACATTTAACTTGAAATCTATAAGTATCGGATTTAACGTAATACGAAAAAAATATCATGTATTTATACACTATAGTTTAAATATTGCTGTTAAAATGACTTCTGGACATTTGTATGTTCTTGTACAGGTTATTGTTTTACTTCGATTTATTAGTTCCTATTTGCAATATTTTTCTAACGATCGGAACTTGATTGTAGTTCGAAACAGCGAGAAATTCGAATTATGAAAGGTCGATTCATAATTGTATTATCAGTAGTGTTATATAAGGTGAAAATTACCAAGAAAGCATAGGCTGGACATTTGAATTTTATGTGTTGCTTAAGTTAAGTTGGTAAGTTGGTAAGTTAGATATCCCTCAGAAAAATAAATTTCACTGAACTACTAGTTGGAAAAGGATATTTGTTAACTATTCACATGCTCCTCATATAAAACAATATCATTTTATAATGAAAGATAGTAGTGTAATTGTCGATCTTTTCAAAACAAACCAAGCTTATTTAGTTTGGTGTAGATTAAAAATATGCAATAAGTGACTGAGTAGATTCTATTAAAAAATCACTGTTTTATTTATTTTTCTTATTTTGAATCTTTCCACCAAACTATTATGAAAATATTTGTGTTTCAATTACGTTTGCCAAATGCAAAATTGATTGAATTTACAAATTTCACCACTGGTTACAATGGCAGCAATTATGAAAAGCACAAAATATTTTTGATATTAGTCTTCTGGAATCTTCAAATCTGTGAAAGGATCAATTATATGACAAGAATTTTGATAGATTTTGGTGTCAAAAACACCTTATCCATACTTTTCCCCTTTGAAGACATATATATCAAATAGAAAAATACTATTTCTTTTGTCAGATACACAAGAACGCTTACCAAAAGTTGTCTCCAGATGAATGACAAGGGCGTTCAAGCAGGGGACGGACAGCTGAGCAGACGACCAAGATGGAAACCGCCCTGTAAAGACCCAGAGTGTAGCAGCAAATACGAAACAGTGGCATCTATATCAGGTTTGTATCGACGGGGTGTCAATAATTGTGTATCCTCGCTTTATGTAAAGATTTTTGTTATTAACGGTAATTGTTCATGATTTGTCAATTTAAAGAACACATTTTCAAAAGAAAACAAACTTCTATACAGTAGCTTGTTATTGTCATTACACTGCTATCAGATAAACGACCGGTATTTAAGAAATCTTAAAAATAATTAAACCAAGTTATATACATCATAAAGGATCATAAAGGATCGAAAGGAAATGCAATATACTTTTCAGATTCAGTTGAACAATGCATGTGTTATGTTTGCATAATCTAGATTTATTAGGAGCATATCCCAGACTGCACATGTTTACTGTTTTAGCTGAAGAATGTTTGCATGTGGTTGCCTCGGTTATCTAAATGCACATTTGCCCATGAACTCCTGTCAAAACCATCTACCTTACCATTTATAAAACATTTCCCTTTTATATCATAGTTACACAACTAGCTCCAGTTTCTCATATGGTTTTTTACGTAAGACTCTATTTGAGAGCATCACAGAAGTTAAGGACAATTTCTCCATAACTTAAGAAATGCATTCCTGTAAAAAACGTATTAAGGATGCCTGTCCCAACGCACTGTCGCACATATGTTCCCTAAATCTCGGTGTTGGGTGTTACTGTAGAACAGCTGGTCAATTACACTTCCTTTGGCCAGTTAGCTCAGTCGGTTTGAGCGGAATTGTTACCCTCAGGAAACTGTTGTTGGTTATATCTAGTTTATTCAATTTTTATTTTATTTTCATAAAAATGTTATTTTTCAGAAATGATTTATTAAAACCGTATAGTCATACCAAAAAGGGAAGTTTTCAATGCATAGTTCCAGTTTCTGGCAGTGGAACGAGGATCCTTAAGAAACGTTCGTGTTACTGGGGCCTGATTGTTTATAACAGTTGATCGCATCCTCTATGTAACCTTATAATACAATACACATGAATAAACTGATCACATAAGGTTTTCTTTTTTACATCCTTCAAAATCTCTAGAAAATTTAACAATAATAATTTGACCTTAACCAATTTTATTATGTTTAAATCCCCAATGTGCATGTGCGTGCTAGTGTGTTGATTGGAAATAATGTATTCATATACTTGTAATTAACAGCATGAATATCCGAAACTGAAATGTATATATTATATATGTATTGAGAATGAAGTAAATGGTATTTTCATGCCTCGTAAGTTCGGACAAAAGACAATTATTATTTACTTGATCAATAGTAAGCTCTACAAGAAGTGCTCAACAAGAAACAACTCAGTGAGTAACTCCAGTTATCATGAGTTTCTTTGGCCAAAACGTTGTTTCTTAAATTTGAAACCAAATTGTCCGGACTGATGAGGTTCCTTTGTATTTGTGGGGAATTGATAGAATCTATCATGCCAGTATGGTGTGGACACAGAAATCTCAACAAGAGATTAAGATTTTTGAAGTTTTGAACAAGTCTCTTCGGAATGTTAAACTTCAAAAATGTTATCCACTTGGTTCATATGACTATATCTGCACCACAGAGGAATGATTGATTATTTTCTTCCATACTTTTCATGCTTAAAAATAGATTTGTTAATAAGCTGTAATGATGAACCGAATGCACTGCTATTTCATCAATGGCGTATGAAATGATGACGTGATCCTGTTGTGATAGGATTACGCAGCATAAAGTGATGACGCGATGACGTTTTTAGAATAAAGGCGCGAGTGAGCTGAAGTTAAAGATAGCTCTATATGTTTGCCTACTAAAAACGGTAATACACCTTTAAAAGTGTGGAAGAAAATATGTACGGTCTTACATATTATAACGTTGTATAAATGTTACTAACAATGAACATGTTGATGTCTTGATTTGCCTGATGATATTGTTTAACTAATCAAATGGACTACAAGTGCTAATTAACTACCGCTAATTTGATCACGAATAAATAAAATTAGTCTATTCTTCTGGTATGGCAGTCTTCCCTTTTGTTATGTCTGAAATATAGGTTATACTTCTTGATTCGGGTGGTTAGTTGGCGGGGTCGATAGCGCACTCGACTTTCACCAAGACAGCCGGGATTCGACGTTAACATTTTTCGGGTAACATGTTCGACCACTTGGGTTTTCTCATGGTACTCTGGTTTCCTCCCACATAAAGACCTCCTGTACACTACAATCCGAGCCATCTTTAGTGATTAATTTAGATTGACAAAATTGTTCATAATTGTTGTAAAGTAAATACATGCATCTAAATAGTTGCTCCCTTTCAACCTTGATCTCTTTGACCTTGCTCATGTCTTGAAATATAATATTCCACTGACTATCAAATCAGTAACGTGTATGTCAGTTAGTTAAAAGTTATAGAAATAACGTTTAATTGTACAATTCAGTTAATGCCAATTCCTTCCGGTAAGTTACAATACAGTGTAATGCAATTTGATTGGTTGGAACTTAATGTACCCCCTCCTCCACCCCCATCGCCCATCCCCCTCATCCCCCTAGTCCCCCTTCCCCTATTACATTCACTTGTAGTCCATTAGTACGTCAAGTGAAATGTCTGTATAACTAACAATGACTGATCTGTTGCAGAGCATGATGGAGGCCAAATAACACTAACCCTTCTGTAATAGTAACGGTATGTAATATATGGTGGTTAAGATGTCGTGAAATCTCGTACAAACGACAACCAATCATTGTACTGAAATTACGTCACCTCATAATCCATTGTTTCGTATTTTATAAAGATATTTTTTAATAAATTCCAGTCATGCACAGCATGATTTTCTTTTTGGATATTAACGACACCTTTCATTTTTATTTATACATGTATTTGTATACTACTAAGGTCCTTTTAAGAAAGGTGAATTTATAATAGAATTTCCATAGTTAATCCTCGAAAATGACAATTTGTCTATTTCATCATGATATAACTGTATGAGGTTGTGATGCGAAGATTTTACGAAGAAAAGTTTAGTTGGCATGGAATCATGGTAATTATTTATGGCTAATTGAAAGTTGTTTGTAGAGGAATCATGTAGTACGTATTACTAACATAACGATATGTTTATTAGTATGATGTATTATATTTTTTGCATATTGTATATGTACATTTATGTATATCAAAGTGTATGCGGCGACAGAAACATATACTGGCACCTTTATGTACAAGCATAGGTTAACACTCATCTTCAATGTATATCATGTTACTTTATGCACAATATTAATATCATATTTTTTTATGTTGATACATTATTACTTTTAATAGATATGTACAGGGTAGTGCTGTTACTGCGACATAACATGCATCATAAATTTTATGAATATGGTTTTTAGTGATATAAACTAATAAATATGTGCTGTAAAAATATTATGTATATTTTGTAAGAAACAATTTCTGAAAAGGCTGTGATGAACAGCTATGCATTATGTATCTGACACATCAGAACGTCAAGATATTTTCTTATAAGTTACATAAGATATGGTATGTGTGATATTTCAAGCATACTATTGTGATACTGTTTTTACATCGGGAGGTAATCTGACTTTTCGCGGCTAAGCCTGTGAAATAAGAAACATTATGATATTTCCAAACAGAAATGTCCCCGATTGCATCCATATTATCCAGTAAATCTAATAGAAGCAGTATGTTAAATTTCGATAACTCTTTAATGTAAGCAATACCATCAAGTAATTAGCAATGCAAAGCAAAGGGAACTGTGACAACAGCACTGATGGTGTATCTTCTTGTCCAACTTAAATGCGTGAATGGCATAACGTTATGATATCATCACCAAAACTGTTCTTCTTTATACCTTAGTATTCCGTATCATGGTGACATTTCAATTCACATACATTATGTCTATAAACGGCAAGCATTTGAATTTGTATTCATGAATATATGTCATTTTGACTCAAATACCACATGAGATTGTCATAATATATACATAAATATTAATATTTTCTTTGGATGAATTTTCTAGAAGCGAAGCCAGTTGAAATGTCTCCTGGTAGGCGTCTAAATGCCCTTATACAGTGCAGTCCTATGACGGTGAATGCTTTGGTCCACGAAGAGGAGGCCATTCCGGTGCCCGCGTGGCAGCATGACGACATGGGAAGGATCAAGGACGAATCAGATGTCCTTGAACCTCTTCTTGACGGATGTAGGCACGCTGCAGTCAAAACTTTTTGTTCCACCAAAAAACTTAAATTAGAAAAAAGACTGGACGATATCTCAGAATAGCTCTCTATATCAAATGTATTTCTGATTAAATACTTATATTTGGACATTTAAAACATTTGTATATAGTAGAAATGCAATATATTTCTTATATCAAGCTTGAACTTAAAGTATATCAGCGTTTAAATCATTGCTTGATCTTTGAGTGCATAGTATATTAAACTGAAAATGTGCAGCTAAATACGCTATCTAAACTTTTCTATAGTCCAAAAACAGAATGACAAATACAAAAGTGTTTGCATTAAATTTCATCAGAAAAATTCTTGTTCAAAATATTTTTTGCCACGTTCCCTACACTGTATATTGTATGTATCTTTACTACGCATGCGTTGATTTTCGAAAAATGATTCCCTGTTAAAACAGGTTTTGAATATCTTAAGTTGCAAAAGCAAACAAACCTGTTTTCAGAGACCACCTTCGAGAAATCCATATAGTGATCATTTATTACAGATGGTATCTTTATACATGTTTCAGTCAACATGAGAATAACAGTATTTGTGAGATTTAGAGGTGTTTTTAACGCTGTGTTCTCTAAAAAGAGGTTTTCTCTTAATGATATCACAAACTGCAGATGGGACAAAATTGTTTACCCAACGTTTGGCAGAGCTGTACCATTTTTTACATAAAGTTCTGATTTTTGTGGCGTTTGTTATTTCATTGATTTCATCATCCACGAAAACATAGGTCCACAAAGTAGTTACAAGATTTACATAAAGCTATTCTCCATTTGAGTTGATATTTTATTTGCAATATGCCAATGCATGTACCCACGAAATGGTGTTTTGTCGGGAAAACACAAAAATTGGGCACCACGAAAATATCTGATTTCACAGCACGCCTTTGATTAATATATTCTTGTTGTCGCCATGGCATTTATTTTGTCGGTAGATATACAATAGGATGCTTAAGAGTATTCGGTCAGTTGTTATCAGATACTTACGGTGCTAGTTGCAGAAAGAAAGAAAGAAATACATATATGTGAATGCTTATAACATTGTTATATGGAGATATAATATGTAAATGAAGCAGTGTTGTTGTATTCATTGTTAAATCAGATGTGCAAATATTTAGTGCATTTGGCTGCTTCAAAATATTAATACAGATATTTACACTGTATTTATTAATTAATCTTGTTATTGTATTAAGAAATATTGACTGTATGAATAAAATTTCTCTAAACTAGTTATTTTGCTATCGTTTTTTGGTTTGTACAGTAGTTGCATTAGATTTTTTTTAACTTACCAGAGCGTCGACGCACAGGGAAATATTCATAACCAATATTTACAAGACAATACAGCAACAGGAACTGTAGACGCATCAAAATAACTTGAGAGACTACATAAACCCATCTATCATGATACTGTAAGTGTTTTTTTCCGCGATCCCTATTTTTCTCAGATTTCCTAAATGCTCAATTTCGCGGTATCTTATTTTGACAGATTATAGGTTAAGTGGCAATGGCACTAAGCGTTACTGGATTGATTCAATTCCTAATTTCGTGGAAAACCAATACTGCAAAAATCGCGAAAATTAGTACCTCGCAGAAAAAAACCCAGCCTCTACAGTAAAGCCCGTCTAATCCAGAAAACGTTTAGATCCGCTCATGTATAACAAACTTCATCAACGAAGACTGGGTTCTGGATAAACATTTTGTTGGTCAACAAATCTAGAAAAACTTGCTCCTGAGAACAGGCTTTGAACTAAGGAATAAAATGGGACATGCATCCTATAGGCATGGCAACATAGTATGCTACTATAGAGGAAAAGAAACATTAATATAAAGATTCTGTCAAGTTTCTGGTTATTCTCGATCAGATCTATTTCTTATCATTTCTCGAGGAAAGCGATACTCTTTACAAATAAAGCTGTCAACACAGTCATGATTGAATGATAGAAAGTTACACTCGTGAAATTATCAGATTTTCCCTTCCAGACAAATGATTCTTCGTCATTGGGAATAAGTTTGCTATCACTTTCCACAGGTTTCCATGGCTGTCCCAAAAATGAAACTACCACTTTTATAAAAGGACTAATGGCTGTCCCAAAATGGAACTACCAGTTATGTATAAGGACTAATGGCTGTCCCAAAATAGAACTACCAGTTATATATAAGGAATGATGGCTGTCCCAAAACGGAACTTCCAGTTATGTACAAGGACTAATGGCTGTCCCAAAATGGAACTATCAGTTATATATCAGAAATAATGGCTGTCCAAAAATGAAACTACCAGTTATATATAATGACTAATGGCTGTCCCAAAATGGAACTACCAGTAATATATAAGGACTAATGGCTGTCCCAAATTAGAACTACCAGTTATATATAAGGACTAAAGGCTGTCCCGTAAATGGAACTAACAGTTATATATAAGGACTAATGGTTGTCCCAAAATAGAACTACCAGTTATATATAAGGACTAATGGTTGTCCCAAATTAGAACTACCAGTTATATATAAGGAATAATGGCTGTCCCAAAACGGAACTACCAGGAATGTATAAGGACTAATGGCTGTCCCAAAATGGAACTACCAGTTATATATAAGGAATAATTGCTGTCCCAAAAATATGAACTACCAGTTATACATATGGACTAATGGCTGTCCCAAATTGGAACTAACAGTTATATATAAGGACTTATGGCTGTCCTAAAAATGGAACTACCAGTTATATATAAGGAATAACGGCTATCCAAAAATGGAACTACCAGTTATATATAAGGACTAATGGTTGTCCCAAATTAGAACTACCAGTTATATATAAGGAATTATGGCTGTCCCAAAACGGAACTACCAGTTATATATAAGGACTTATGGCTGTCCTAAAAATGGAACTACCAGTTATATATAAGGAATTATGGCTGTCCCAAAACGGAACTACCAGTTATATATAAGGACTAATGGTTGTCCCAAAACAAAACTACCAGTTATATATAGGGACTAATGGTTGTCCCAAAACAAAACTAACAGTTATATATAAGGACTGTTTGTTGGCCCAAAACAGAACTACCAGTTATATATAAGGACTAATGGTTGGCCCAAAACAGAACTACCAGTTATATATAAGGACTGTTTGTTGGCCCAAAACAGAACTACCAGTTATATATAAGGAGTAATGGCTGTCCCAAAAATGGAACTACCAGTTATATATAAGGAATAATAGCTGTCCCAAAATAGAACTACCAGTTATATATAAGGACTAATGGTTGTCCCAAAACGGAACTACCAGTTATATATAAGGACTAATGGTTGTCCCAAAACAAAACTACCAGTTATGTATAAGGACTAATGGCTGTCCTAAAAATGGAACTAACAGTTATATATAAGGACTAATGGTTGTCCCAAAACAAAACTAACAGTTATATATAAGGACTAATGGTTGTGCCAAAACAAAAGTAACAGTTATATATAAGGACTAATGGTTGTCCCAAATTAGAACTACCAGTTATATATAAGGAATAATAGCTGTCCCAAAATAGAAGTACCAGTTATATATAAGGACTAATGGTTGGACCAAAACAGAACTACCAGTTATATATAAGGAGTAATGGCTGTCCCAAAAATGGAACTACCAGTTATATATAAGGAATAATAGCTTTCCCAAAATAGAACTACCAGTTATATATAACGACTAATGGTTGGCCCAAAACAGAACTACCAGTTATATATAAGGACTAATGGCTGTCCCAAAATGGAACTAATAGTTATATATAAGAACTAATGGCTGTCCCAAAAATGGAACTTCCAGTTATATATAAGGAATAATGACTGTTCCAAAATAGAACTACCAGTTATATATAAGGAATAATGGTTGGCCCAAAACAGATCTACCAGTTATATATAAGGACTAATGGCTGGACCAAAACAGAACTACCAGTTATATATAAGGACTCATGGGCGGGTCCAGGTGAGGATGGGCGGGTCCAGGTGAGGGCGTAATGGGCGTACGCCCCCCCCCCCCCTTTTTCAAAAAAAAAAAAAAAAAACTATCGTAATCTGCTTATATTGTATTGAATATGGCAATTTATCATATTCAGTAGTTAAACACATAAACACCCTGACACTTTAACTATAAAATATACATGCTCCAAGTCAGGAACCGTTACATTAGTGCATTTCACAATTATTTTATGTTTTTTAGCCAAAAAAAGGTCCAAAATTTTTTCGCATCGCTCCGCTCGGCGAAACATTACATTCTACACCCCCACTTTCAAATATCCTAGAAACGCCCCTGGGACTAATGGTTGGCCAAAAACAGATCTACCAGTTATATATAAGGATTAATGGCTGTCCAAAAATAGAACTCTTATTTATATATAATGACTAATTGCTGTCCCAAAAATGGAACTAAAAGTTATATATAAGGACTAATTACTGTCCAAAATTAGAACTACCAGTTATTTATAAGGACTAATGGCTGTCCAAAAATAGAACTACCAGTTATTTATAAGGACTAATGGCTGTCCCAAAATGGAACTACCAGTTACAGTATATATAAAGACTAATGGCTGTCCCAAAATGGAACTACCAGTTATATATAAGGAATAATTGCTGTCCCAAAAATAGATCTACCAGTTATATATAAGGAATAATGGTTGTCCCAAAAATGGAACTATCTGTTATATATAAGGACTAATGGCTGTCCTAAAATGGAACTATCTGTTATATATAAGGGCTTACACCTGCCCCCATGTGGAGCTACTAGTTTATTTACATCCAAGATTTGCAACCCCAAATATGAAAGAAGAGAACAATGTGTTTTTTATATATCTACAAATGTATTAGTATTTGTCAAGACTTTCTGTTTTTCGGTTGTGTCATTCAAACAACACATATTCCATATGTTATTTGTACCTTTCTTTAAAATTAAACTTATTTCCCTACGTAGTAGTACCACCGCCCCAAGCCGCCGTTACTGTTGGAAAAAATCAATGTCACTGTTACTTACACGTACATCATTATCTGGTACTACTTATCTTGATAACATATCATCCAAAGCTATTCTGTAGTTTTCAATGAATGGTTATCCCAAAATGGAACTACCTGTTATGTACATTCTATAAGAGCTTACACTTTTCCCCCATGTGGAGCTACCAGTTATGTAAAGGGGCTAACACTTAACACCACGTGGAACTACCAGTTAAGTACTCGTGATTTTAGGAACATCTGACTTTCATAAGTCATCTAAGCATATTAACATTACAAAATAATCATATTGAATACACTTAAGCACCAAATAACGTACATAACATATACAGACTTAATTACATTGAAGTCATACATTCAATAAATGTCATTAATAAGTGTTTATGTGATGAGGTAATACATACGTATCATATGAAACATTCATATTATTATTTTATTTTATTTTATTTATATTAATCTTTATCGGGGTGTGAGATTATATCTACTCACTACTGGTAGTATAATTTGTGCATCTTTTCGACAGCTGCTACTGATTTCAATCTAAATTCATTCATGTCTAATACATTTAATTCGTAAGTCATTTGTCCCCCAATTAAAATATGAATTAAATCGTGATCTGTCAGAGAGTGTGTGTACGCACTCAGCAGTATATCAGTATCACTAATGTTTGCGATAGAGCACCACAACTTGTCCCATAGGTGTTCAGTATAACTACACTTTAATATAATATGAGTTAATATATCTTGGTAAATAATACCACATCTATGACATAGCTCTTTGGCTTAACCAGTACAAATATTAACTATTAATTTCGTAACATATAATATCGAATCTTTAAACTCCGGGAATTTCATTGCCAGTTTAAATAGTATATGTGGTTGCAATATATTATGAACCATTACAAATCTGTTAAAATCACTATCATTTGACATTCGTTCTTTCCAATCATGTTCCTCTTTCAACACCATAAAGTATCGATGACAACAAAATATAGGACAGTCTCACAAGTCGAAGACTTACAACGACTGGAAGAACAGTGCGAACAGTGCGAACACAGATTTATTCACAATTATTTTCCATTGCCGTTTTAATGGGAATACACTCGTTCGAATATACTTGTTCATCATATTATAAAGATTGTACTTTTTCAAAATTCTCAAAATATCATTTAAAAGTCCAAAATGGTCACCAGATCTGTTCAGCATTGATGCGTATAGTCTTCTTAAAAATATACGTGATGACAATGTATTTTTATCTAAATAACACAACCTTCCAAAAAACAATAATTTTCTTATATCTATATAACTTTCTATGGATGTCCATCCAATCAATCCATAGCACATATCAGTACGTGTTCTGTTGCTAAAGCCTTGAATTGATTTTAAAATAAATCTTTGCGCTCTTTCCAACAAAAGTAACCCTTTCTTTAATTTTGATAAAATCCATAGTTCACAACCATATAGTGCTGACGTATATACAACTTGTTTGATAAGTTTTCCGGCAGTAACTGGATTTAACGCACAAGGATGTACACCACTCTTAATGAAACTCATTGTACCACTTTTTAATTTGCTACAAGCACGCATTGTACGTTCATATGTTTGGAATTTATTATTTAACATACTACCAACGTGAACAATATCTTCAACTTCCGGTATAATATTATCATATAAATAAAAACTAGTAGCACATTTCATTTTGTTTTTCTTATTAAAATACGTTATCTTACTTTTGGTGTTAGAAAACAAAAATCTCCATTTTTTACTATAATCTTTACACATCCGTAGCATATATTACAAATCAGTATATGTATTGCTTACAAGGCATATATCATCAGCTTGAGTGGGTATATTAACTCTAAAGTCGATGATCATTGATCCCTTGCCACTCTGTTCAATATTTTTCAGCAACATATTAATAAAAACTAAATACATTTTCGCAGATAATGCGCTCCCTTGTAAAATACCTCTCTCCATGGTTACCCATCTTGATAGTAATCTATTACAAATAATGCAACTTTTGACACCAGTATATATTCCTTTCAGTACGTAATTTCCATACTTTCGAGTTCAAGCCAATTTCATAAAGTTTGTATAGCAGGCCTGCGTGCCATACCGTATCAAATGCTTTATTGCTATCTAAAAATCCAACAAAAACATTATCATTATTTTCTAAGTTATATTTTATACATTCCTGTAAACTAAATGATGTACATAAACTACATAAACCTTTCTGATAGGCTGCTTGTTGCCTATATAGAAATGTATCTGATTGAAGAATTGAACTTATTCTTTCTGATATTAACATTTCAAAAACTTTAAAATAACTGGTAATAACGTGATACCTCTGTAATTATTGGGATCATCTTTTGGTTTATTGTTCCCTTTATATAACGTAAAAATATTTCCTTTCTTCCAATCAGAAGGTATATATTCATTATCTATTACAAGGTTAAATTAACCTTGTTAGGTATCTAAATAAATGTTCGTTCCCATTAATGAGATGCTCGTACACTACTCCATCGAATCCTCCTGCTTTTTTGTTATTTAACTTTTACAAATTTTTTATTATTTCTCGACTTCTGTAGCAGTGACTTGATTATTTTAAAAAAACGTCGCGCTCATTGTGTATATTCTTTTCAATATCTCTTACGCTTTTTAAAATGTTATCGTAAAACTCTTTGTCGAAAAGATTACACTGAACATCTTTAAAAAGGTTTTCGAAATGTGTAGCCCAAACTTCCACTATATCATAAGGTTTACAGAATGTTTTACCGCCATATTTTATTTTAGTCTGCGTATATCTTGACCTAGCTTTCTTACTCTTAAATTAATCCCATAACAGTTTCTGATCTATTTCTCCTGACTGATCTATTTTTTCAAATTCCTCCGACATGTACCGGTTAAAAGCGTTCCGCAGTCGTTTTCTAAAATCAGCTTTGACATCTTTATACTCTCTATAACTGTTTACAGTAGGTTCCCTATGTTTATTTTCATCTATCCATCTTTTTCTTTTTTGAAGCATAATTCCGTGTACCTCTTTTAACTCCTGATTCCAATAGGGTTTAAGATACCTCTTATACTTTACTTTCGGAAGTTTAAGCTCATTGGCTTTCAATATACACGAAGTGATATTCTGTTGGAAAAAAATCAATATCACTGTTACTTACACGTACATCATTATCTGGTACTACTTATCTTGATAACATTAAACTATTCTGTAGTTTTCAATGAATGGTTATCCCAAAATGGAACTACCTGTTATATACATTCTATAAGGGCTTACACCTGTCCCCCATGTGGAGCTACCAGTTATGTAAAGGGGCTAACACTTAACATCACGTGGAACTACCAGTTAAATACTCATGATTTTAGGATCATCTGACTTTCATAAGTCATCTAAGCATTTTGATTATTTGCGTATTGGTCCAATTTGGGAGAAGATGGACAAAGGGGCACCTAAAATGTCCAAGGCATGTAATTTCGGCAAACAGTAAGATTCTTTTAAACGTGTGTGGATATATATAAGCCAGATATTATATGATAAAAATGGTCAATATATGTAATTAGATAAATCAGTCCAGCGAAAAGGATCTACATGCCTAATAGGCCTTTTGCTGATCATTGTATGTAGAGTGATCTCCCTTATGTTTAATACTTCCTGTGATATTAACCAGTTGTGAAATGGAAATCGGAAATTGACTCGGTTGCGCGGGAATGTAAACAATTTGTTGTTTGAATCTGGTGACTGTTCATTTACCTGATACACGGTCTTGGGTAACCAAAATGTTCAGCGACATGTTTTCCCATAAATATGAACCGCTCAAAATGTCGTTTTAAAATGAAAGGAACGCTTGACAACACGAAAGCAAAGTTGCTTTGTTTACAAACGTGCTCACCTGTGATAAACTTGTGTATAACAAACATTGTTATTTGAAATAACAACGCTACTGTCTGTTCAATCATAATGGAGAAGGCTTCCAGAGCTATACGCAGGTGTGTTTGGCATCAGACTTCATGTAAACGTATTGAATTTTATGAATTTGGTTCATGATCCAGGTAACTGGTTGGTTCGCCCTAAATCCCGTTCGCGCTAAGGGCTAATATTTCCATTTTAGATGGGGGGGGGGGGGGGGGGGTATATTTTGTATACTTATATATATTTCAATTTAATTGCTTGTGCAAACATTTTCTGCGTTTCAAGCTTTTAACAAATTAAAAATAGTTTGTAGGGTTCAAGATTAAATTACACACATTAACTGATATTCTGAGTTAATTACCTCTGGTCATTGCACTCTTGTGGTGTTTTTGAAATGATAGCAAATTATATTTATATTATGTGAATGTATGCATTTGTAAAAAGCAAGATAACAATATATAGCCTACAAATAACACCACATCCAATGAATGTACATGTACACTTGTAGTTGTGTTCTGGGCATTGAGTCTGTGATTGTATTCTGGACATTGTGTCTCTATTATTTGATCCTGAACTGTAATGATTTAGTCTCATCCATTTAAGCAGAGTAAATTGAGAAATAAGTGTAAAAACTTCTATTGCTAAGGCTGATGCTATCTAAGAATGTGATATAATTTAAGTAGTCAAACTATTTTATATCACAATCATTGAACAAAATGACTTTCAAATTAAATTCTGATGGAAATATTTCAATAATTTGGAAATATATTCATGGAATGTGATTCTCAATGGTTAGATTTTTTACTAAATCTGAGTTTTACATTGGCTATCAGGTATAGCTATAGAGAGGCTTATATTCCAAGTACAATACCAATTGTTCATGTACATATGTAGGTAGGGGAGTATATATAGCCTAGGATACATAAACTTAATTTCATTTCACCTTTAAGTTATGTTTTTATATCGTAAGAGGCTCTCACATTGACAAGGTAAAGTTCGCCTGTATTTTAGTTAAAATTACACTGAAAATATATTTGTACATATTTATGGCTAAGGGTTTGTACTGAACAAATATTAATCTTTATTCCAGGAGCAGTGCAAAGTTATTATCCTATGGAACTGGAAATGCTGACCTGAACGTTCTCATGTCTGAGGTGAAGGACATGAGAAGTAGTGCAAAGTCGTTTATGGGAGCTCAGCACTTAGGTAAGTCATTACTAGGTAATGGTGGCTCTGACCTTAGCTATATAGGTTAGTCATTATGGTAGCTCTTGCCTTAAGTAAGTCATTTATTGGCGGCCTTTTATTGGGGCTCAGCACTTAGGTTAGTCATTTACGGGAGCTCCGAACTAAGGTTAGTCATTCATGGGGCTCAGAACTAAGGTAAGTCATTCATGTGGCTCAGAACTAAGGTAAGTCATTCATGGGGTTAAGATTAAGGACTTAGAGAAGTCATTTATGGGGACTCTGAACCTAATAAGTGACTCATTAATGGGGGCTCAGAACTTAGGAAAGTCATTATGGGAGCTCAGAACTTAGGTAAGTCATTAACGGTGCTCAGAACCTAAGTGAGTCATTAATGGTGGCTCAGAACTTAGGTTAGTCATTATGGGAGCTCTGACCTTAAGTAAGTCATTTAACGGAGCTCAGAACTTAAGTAAGACATTTATTGGGGCTCAGCACTTAGGTTAGTCATTTATGGTTGCTCAGAACTAAGGTAAGTCATTCATGGAGCTCAGAACTTAGGGAAATCATTTTTGGGGGCTCAGGACCTAATTAGAGAGTCATTAATGGAGGCTCAAAACTTATGAAAGTCATAATGCATATGGGAGCTCTGAACTTCAGTAAGTCATTAACTAGGGCTCAGAACTTCAGTAAGTCATTAACTAGGGCTCAGAACTTCAGTAAGTCCTTAACTAGGGCTCAGAACTTAGGTAAGTCATTCATGGTGCTCAGAACTTAGGGAAGTCATTTATGTGGGCTCAGAACCTAAGTGAGACATTAATGGTGGCTCAGAACTTAGGTTAGTCATATATGCATTGTGGGAGCTCTGGCCGTAAGTCATTTATGGGTGCTCAGAACTTAGATAAGCCATTTATGGGGTCTCAGAACCGAGGTAAGTCATTCAGTGGGCTCAGAGTTCCGGAAGGTCGTTAAATGGGGGCTTAGAACCTAGATAAGTAATTTATATGGAGTCTAATCTAGGTAAGTCAAATGCAATATATGTGAATATTTTTATTTTTTATTTTCAGCATCTCATGATATGCTGAAGTGGGCGGCAAATGAAGAGAACCGAGCAATTCAGGTAACTCATATTTTATTAAGATTAGTGTCCTGTAATAAATATTTGGTGACAGGAATTACCAAATAACTTCCCTTTAGTCTTTATTCAACGGACTCCAGATTATTATAAATATTGTTTTAACCGATTGAGCTCTCCAGTCAACAGAAGTGAACTAGCCTAAATGTATAAGTGTTATAAATATCCAATTGGAAGTTGAAGGGAGATTCTATTATAATAATAATTTGAGGTTCTTATATACCGCTTTATCACAACCTAGTTCGTAGGTCGTCTCAAAGCGGTTCACAAATTATTTTCCGTGGTTATAGGGCCTTTGCAACTAGCCAATATCTTTCTCAACTCCCTGGGGAGCATACAGCCGGAGCTGCCATTTCGGTGCTAACAGCTAGCATTCAACATTTCTAGCACTGCCCAACCAGGTACTCATTTACAGCTGAGTGGACTGGAATAAGCGGAGTAAAGTAGCTAGCTCAAAGATACAACACAGTGTCGTACCGTGACTCGAATCCGCAACCCTTCGGTCACGAGCCTGGCGTCCTACCACTAGACTTATGTGCCTCCTTATATGATTATATGACTACTGTATAAAGGAAAACTGATAGTGCAGTGGGACATGAATCCAAAGTGTTTCATTAGAGTAAATCTGGAGTCAAGCTGCTAGTGGTAAAAATGGTACGGCACTGTCATGAAATATTTGTATAGAAAGGATCCCAGTGCCAAAACTTGAAACTTTTAATTGGAATTTCTTTTTACAAATATGACAAAAGTTTTATCATTTCTGAAAATCAATGATCAAGATACATAAATACCGAGGTAAACGAAACAAATCTACAATATTGTTCTGAGAAAAAAAATGCAGTTTGACCATGGCAGGATTTGAACCCTGACCCTCTGATCACAATACAGTAGCTCTTACCAACAGAGCAGTTAGATAAACATCAGTTCTGATCATTGACCCAATCCCACTACAGTTATATCCAAAACAAAATTAAAGGGATGTTACTGTTTGTAAGTTCTAAGAGTACAGTTGAGTTATCTAGTGTACTGCCCGGAATGGGACAGGGGTCCTTAATCAGTTTCCTTGTTTCCAAATCCTTTATCATATTAATATGAATGTTCATCATGAGAATGAAACCAATACAAGTAAACGGTTTTTAAACATATACATGTGTATACATTTGTGTATATAATTTTCAACTGCCAAAGAGAAGAATGTTGTGTATTGATGTTAACCTATTTCCTATATTTCAGGATGTGACAAACCAAATTTCTGAGTTGAACACACAGTGGACAGATGTACAGAGGGATTTTATATGTAAAGTTTAATTTCTTCTTGTTTATCATTTGTATTAAATTTGGTATTTGCTATAAAACGTAAATGTATCTGAAAATTGTATATGTGGTATTTATATTCATGTGATATTAACAGTTTTAGACTTTTGTTGAAGTCTCTGTCAATATCACTTTCTCATGTTCCTATAACCTCATTCACTGAAATAAGAGTCCTTAATTGTTATATTAAATGCACTTGCAAAATAATGTTTAAATCATAAAACAAAATGGAACCTAGGAAAATTGTTAGGAGGAAAGTATTGCAATTGGCAGAGAGCACAATTGAAATGATGTCATAAAGTGAATATTATTAACCTGCTGTTTCTAAAAATAGTAACATCAAGTCAATATCACAAATCACCAATCTCCACAGGATTGTGATACTACCAATGAGGATGTATAGAGGTGGTAATTGTTATATTAGATGTGCTAGCAAAATAATATTTAAATCATGAAACAAAATGGAACGTATACAAATTGTCAAAAGGAATGTACATGTACTGTATTTGGCAGAGAGCGCAATTGAAATAATGAAAAAAATAAAAAATATATATTGACCTTCTGTTTCTAAAAATAGTAACACAAAGTTAATATTACAAATCACTGATCACCACAGGATTATGATTTAACCAATGAGGATGTAGGGAAAATGTGTGTCATCTAATATACATTTATAGCATCTAGAGCAAATGTTCAGAAATAACTCATGGATAGCTAATTACGCCCTGACCAGTATCTAATATTAGAGAGCAACGTGGCATCAAAATGGAAATAACAGAAATGTTCAAATGTACGGTTGCCTCTCCTATATATATATATATGCCATTGAAAAAATGAAGCATGACCATGTCTCAATTGCTATTTCAACCCTTTCAAGGACAGTACAATTGTCAACAAATACAGAACAGTTTGGGCAGATGGCAACTAATCTGGACACAAAAATAAATGCTTAATAGTCAGCTAGTGAACATCAAAGCAGTTAAAACAGTCTTCAAGTGGTTTATTGTTTAGTTGGCTGTAAAAAGGCAGAATGCCAATTTTCAGGAATCATTTGTATTTCAATGAGACATGTTAGGGACACCAAATGACAACTCTAAACCAACTTTTCCTTTCAGATTCAATAGGTCAATGATGCATTGAATTCAAAAAATTTCATCTGACAGTGTACCTTTTCAATATCAATGCATGGAACAGTTTTAAAGGGCTTATTTGTTTAAATTACCAATAAACCAGTAGAAAGTGATATTTGTAAAAAATACAGTAAAATAAGTTCCCTAAGTACCTAAACTAAAAATCCTAGGTCAGGTTTAGGCAAACACACTGACCTTATTGATGTTATCTAAAAACTATCATCAAATTTACTGAATGAAGTGAATTTATATTTGCAATCATTTGATATTGTTAAATGATTATGTTCGACTAGGTTTTTTATGTACAAAGAAGTTGAACAGATGATATGTTGGTTTCAGATCATCTAAAGGAATACAGACAGATGTTTGAGATGATTTTGGAGGGGGAGAAGCATGTGGCCCAGGCCAAACAAAACTTGGTAAGTTATACATATTTCTCTCAGGACTGTTCCATAATTAGGTAACTGTAGGGGAGAGGTGCATGTGGGAGGCACTTTTTCAGAGAATCCACCACCGATAAAATCTTAAAATTGATTAAATATAAGGAATGGAAGGCAGATCCGGATTTAACCCTACCACCCATAATATATTAATACAGGTGACTCCCACCTCCCCTATACAATACATTATGGAATAGCCCTTATAGAAATACATGTTATAACAAAATTAACAAATAAGATTACCTGGTAGTATTGATATATGGAAATTTCGAAATAAAATCCTTTTCTTCAAAAGTGTTCCATATGCATGTAAATTACCTCTTGTGATACATTTTGCAGAATTTAAGTTGTCTGAAGTTTGTGTAACAAAAACACCAAAAATACCTGCAAGGATCAAACTTCTGGCAGTGCAAATCCTAACTTCAACGATTTCAACGATGCTGGTGTGGAAGAATCATAAATGCACAATATCAAAATGATAAATAAATGCCTTTACAAGGGAAGTAACTCTAAGCCAAAAACAAGTCCTTTTAATATGTTGATTCATTTTCTATATATAAAGGGTGATATGAATAAGTACTCCAAATAAATAAAAGAAGTAGAAAGAAATTTCAAAAATTTGAAATTGATTTCTTCTTCAAATTTATAACTGATGCAGTGGTACCTTTTACCTTTAGGACCATTCCAGAAATCATAGACACATAGGATAGATGGTATTAAGGAACTTTCTTTGTTAAATTGGTAACACTCTGATTAAAATGTATATCATTGTACAGCTCATTGTTAATACAACAGGACCAAAAACATACTTGTTTGCTATTAACTTCGACGAGAGCTAGATTGAAGCTCTGAAAGTAGCACATCTGCATGTACATTGTATGATTATAAAAATAATGTTTTGGAATATTGTTCTCTTTTAAACAGGCATTATGTGAGCAAAAGGAACTTAAGATCAGGAAGGAGTTAAGGAAAGCAGCCAAGGTATAAACTTTGTGATGTTTGTATAGCTCTCTCGGGAATAAAACTTCTGTACTAATTTCCATCTTCAAAATCCAAAGGTTCAGTTTTTGATACACATACTTTCTCTGCACCCTTTTAATATGTCAGGACAAATCAAAGGCAGCTATTTGATTGGTATCATGTACAAAATAACCTGATCAATCCCATTAGCGCTTGGCAGATACCTGTCCCTTTTATAGTTACAGAGTAGGGACACCCATGCACCTTCAAAGCCAGTCAGTTTTACTGTTATGCTGATGTGGGATTCTTTTGTTGTACATACAAAATTATCAAACTAGTCTATATGTATCATCCACAGTGGTGTGTATAGGGCTTTCAATTTTTATCATGAGATATTGTTAGGGTGTATAAAAGATGTGTATCTAGAGCAGAACCCTTGGATTTCGAAAATGACTAATTCCTTACAATTATAATTACAAACTGGGGTATTTGATGTTTCTTCAGCCATAACATAAACAAAAACCTATTGTACCAAATTTAAAACATACAGATAAGTCTGTATGATTCTTTTACCATTAAGCTAAAATACCATCACATCACATCATAAATGACTGTGATGGCAATTGCATTCTATAAGTCAGTTCAATAAAAAAAATCATCTGGGAGATTACGTAAAGATAGGGACATTCATAAAAGTCGAATAGTACGTGTGAAGCAATTTAAGAGATAATATACATGTACCAGCTAGACAAAGGAAAGTTTGATATGTTTTTTAAGAAATTTAAATCTTACACAACATATAGATAAGGTTAAGGATTAGCATGTATCATCTTACTTTTCTTATTGCAGAGAGCTTCAGCATCTGAAATCAGTATGTTAGAGGGTCGACTGGGCCAGGCTGAGCGAGCTAGAGAAGTCGCTGAAGTTGAAGGTATGACAGTACTCTGTAACTTTGTTGGTCTACGGTACAATGTAATCTGGTTAAACAAGTATACGGTGTAACTTTATTTACCCAGAGAACGCTGTAACCTTGTTTATTTTGATTATAGTGTAATTCTGTTTATAAAAATAACAATGTAGCCTTATTTATAAAAACAAAATCAGTAAACAAAAACAATAAACTAACCTTGTTTATCTACTGTACAGTGTAACTTTTCATTTCTGAAGAACAGTGTTAAGGTCACAAGTGGTTCATACAGATGACTCAGCTGGAAAACTCAAAATATGAACAGAGGCAAGGGGGGCACCAGATGAGTCAACTGGATGACCCAATATTGAGCTAAACAGGAGAGTGTGCTAGATCTACACCCTACCAGTAACTTATTCGATACATTGTATGCACTCTCTATCGATAGGCAAAATGTCCAGTGTTGGGTGACAGATGAAATTTACAATTTCGTCACATCATTGTTCAGGTAAACAAAACAAATCGCTCACTCAGTCATAGCTTAACAAAGGAACAAGTCAGTTTGAAACATTGTGACACATTTAATACATACATTGTTTATTAAGTTAAACTTTGAAAGTACAGTTTGACGTTATTTATCCAGTGTTGCATGATTAAAAGTACATTATTTTGATAGCCATAATGTAATTTACAGTCACACGTTAAAAAAAGTAGTTGTTTGCAATTAATATATAGTATTGCCACTGCTAATCTGAAAGATGATATTTTTGTTTTAACAGTCAGCGAGAGGGTCCGTGAGAACGAGGCTGTAAAGTTGATCCGTATGAAGGAGGGATTATTAAGAGTGTCCGAGGCCTATGTAGAGCTGGGCAGTAAATGTGCCATGATATTTGAAGCACAGAGGGTAAGTAAAGTACTACCACATACATACAGCCTCTTGATTGATTAATAGAATCTTCCCCTACCTTGAGAGTGTGACAGAGACATCTCCAACCCGAGGAGTGATGTTTTTGGTTATCTAACCCAAGGCTCTTCCGAGAGTTTGACAACCAAAAAATAACTCTGATGGTTGGAGATTTCTGTTACACCCTCAAGTTAGGGGATGATTATTTTTCTCCAATCCTATCATTTCAGTCACAACTCCACCGACAGTAATCTGTTTGTAAAAAAAAAACACATATGGGGTATGAATATCGCCCTTCATTTTTGATGACGTCACAATTACCGGTGACGCATTTTAATGACGTCACAATTGAACACATGCTAATCGGCGCGAGGCTATCTCCCCCTAGGGGTTGGCAAGCTGATCTTTCCCGGCTAAAACGGGAGACTTACCTTTGAAGGTGGGAGAAATTCAGATGAAAAAACAATATTTGATTGATCACGCATATTTTCATCACTCGGGTTTCTTCCGCCAGAATATGAAGTTGGATTGGTGTAACCAAATGTATATGATGATATTGAGATTAATCGTCTTGTTGTAGGACATTGCTTTCCAGTTGCCAGATGTCCATGGAAAGGAACTGGAGCAGGTGAAATATACAGGTCAGTTGTAGAAGTATTTTGGGTCCATTTGCTTCCAAAATGGCTAAAAGTCATAGATATATATTGTATTGCCCCTCAATCACTCTTCCATTGCCTTTTTGTTATACACGATGTTGTAAATTTCATATACTGTATTCTGGGAATTTTTCATCCCCTGCAATTAGGGAGAATTCATCATGACAACAAACTTTAGTACATAACATTAATTCCCTGTATAAACGGCGAATGATTGACTAGGCAACAGTTTCCTGGCATACAGTGTTATTTATTGGGCAAATTAATACATTTATGTCATTTCCCTTGAGACGATCATGATTTCTAATATCATGCAAGAATTTATTCATAAATGATTTATATAAGAACATACTGTGTTTTATTTAATGTGTCTTAGTATCAAAGTATTTCAATTTACTTTGATGCATGAAAATTTTGAGTTCCAAATTGATCGAGCTTAGTTTGTGTTTGATTATCAGTTTTTCTGTTGAAATCAATTGACTTTTACTCCTTGGTCATTATAACATCAGTATTTAAGATATTCTTGATTTCTTCAACAGTGTCTTTCTTTGGTTTCAGGAGCTGGAGCCACACAGCTATATGTGAAACAGGCCAAGGATGGGGTGAAAAAGTATAAACGGAAGTCCCATCGACTAGACCCCCCTCCTTTTTCTGAGCATGCAGACTACTCCAGAAACACATGTAGGTGGTCAACCTATTTCTGATTGGTCATGTAATTAATGTGTATCAGTTGTCAACTTGTTGTGAAGGTGCTTTAAAGGTTTGTTAAACAATATGAGACATAAAAGAATTGGGTCACTCTGACCTTAATATAAACTCAATGTTTTAAATACAGGGTAGGCATAAAGATTTTCGGAAGATATTTTGGGTACGGTTTTATGTATTGACATCAGACTTTGAAGTTTTATCATTGTCAGAACATTCATATTCATATCTACAACACTATTTACTGTAAATTTTCAGGTGTGGAAATGTGTAAGTTTAAACTCTTCAGGGTTTCGAAATATTTTTCATTCTAATATCATTCTTAAATCTATATATTCATGTATAATCTATATAATCGATAAATATTTCCACACTAGTTTTCTCAATGTGGGAAAACTCGGCAAAAATGTCTACTCTTACAGTGCAAAGGAACTGATAAATTGGGTGCAGGGGCATCCATGAATCCCACACTTAAAAGTTAAATCTAGTTTTCCAATTACTTTTCTGTTAAATAGGGCCTATGTTTAACACACCTGTATACACAAAAAAATGGTTGTGAGACTCTCTTCTTTAAGATGTATTAAAGACGTAATACATCACTTATTCCCATATTTAGATACGAAAACTTATAGTTGGTCGATGATGAATGGTAAAAGGTTTGATGTCTCACATAGTCGGCTGTAGACACTTTATATCCACACAACACCTGCCATAAAACAATACCTGCCATGTCAAGTTACATGACAGATTATTATTGGCATGTACAACAAATAGGTCTTTAAAAAAGGGTGTGTGTCTTAGATTTGACACCCCCCCCTATAGAAGACCAACATTTATTTACAACTTGAGTTGTGTGTAGTACAATGTGATCTACAGCTGAGGTGAGATAGAGGACAACAAATACTGTCTGAGACCAAAAACAGGACACTTTAATCATCTTTTAATCATCTTTTCAAAATATATCTAAAACTTGGAGTCAAGTTTTAGATATATTTTGAAAAGATGATTAAAATTTGAACATTATTATAATTTACCATTCTTTGTGAGGAAACTTATGATTGGTAGCCCAAAATGTGTTTGTCACTTAACCAGAATAAAACATTCTCCTGTGGCAAAATCTAGCAAATCTCTGTGCAGAAACAAAGACACAAAAAAACGTGTTTTGAAGAAATGTTAAAATATATTACATGTTACTTTTAGTGAATTTGTGTGGCAGTGAGTATTTTGTTTAAATATAGATTGATCAAAATCTTTCAGACTTTCTATATATTATATTAAAGTGGTAATATGAGTATTAATTATTTTGTACTTTTAAATAATGTATCTCTAGCGCTATCTATTTTAATACATGTACTTGTCAAACCCGTTTGTGCAGTTCACATGTCCACCTGAGTATTTTTCACCTGTATTGTATTGTCGTGTTAATTTTCTTGTCACGTGATTGCGTGTTCGTACGTGTACCCGTGAGTTGCATTCCTGCACTTGACATGAAGAGCATGTAACACGTTCTCGTACAATCTATACAGACGACCTATACCTACAGACTATGAACTTAAAGTGCAGCAATATCATAAAATGAATTGAATATAGACGACAAGCCGTTATAAGTATTGTCATTAAGACCCCTGTCAGATTGATAGAGGTCCTCTTTGTGATATGAAATAAACCACTAAAATGGAATCACAGTATTGATTATTCTGTCATAAACCAATGTAGAGTTGACCCGGCTACATTTGTAAACAGATTTATTTAAAAGAAAGAAAGAAACACTGTCTTAATCTTACCAAAGTAAACCAGATATCTTAAATATCTTAGGCGAAACCGTGTTGAATGATAAATAAGGGCACAGAAGTTAGTCCCTTGTTCTGAGATCCTCCGCCATCACCTACACACCACAAACAGTAATTTCCATATGTGTTAACAAGAACGAGTATCATTACATTTGCATAGTCAAACAAGTTTTCAACATTTTGTTATTATCTTTGAGAATTTTATCTTTGTTTGTGAAAGAAAGAAAAAAAAGGATCATAAAACAAAACTATTTAAACACTTGAAGAGTGGCAGGTAGCCAGTGATTTTTTCAGTGTTATCATTCTTGCTTAACAACATTACAAGATTAAATATCCAAGAAAGTTTTTGAGAATAATATGTTTGTTCACTTTTGTATGAATCAATCTTAATAAAAAAAATGTTGAACAGATGCAACAGAAAAGTTCAGGTCAAATTTTTGCAATGGAAGTGCTGATAAATTTTAAGTAAAACCTTGTGTACACTGCCAGCATTTGTTTAGAGAACGTTTGGCATCATAAAGGGGTTTGGTGATCAAATGAGGTAAACATAAAGGAATTCTTAACAAAAAAAGAGAAAAAAGGAACTTGAAATATGTTGGATGTAAACAAGGTGGCAAGGTATTTATCTTGGACTGTCTCTACATTTCTAATCATTACATGTATTCAAAAAAGATAATTGTCCTTCCTCTCCTGTCGAGCATCCCTGCAGTATCTGGGAGAGACATTTCGGCAGTTTAACCCAAATCACCCACCATTATCTGACTTTACCTTTTATGAAGATGTTAAACCCCCAACAAACAAGCTCGACTGTTTGTTATAAGAACTGGGTATCACATGATGTAACAGTTTATACATAACAGTGTATGTGATGTATTGTTCATTTTGCTATTTTGTATGTTATGTCTGACGATGGTTAGCGTTCCTCCTGACAGGTGACGAGCCTCCCCCTCCGTATTACCCTAGTGACGAGTTCCTGAATCAGAGTGAGAACAGTAGCGACGGAAGCAACCTCTACAGCCCAATAACTACCCAGACACAAACACCCGAACACCGAAGGTCCTATCCTATGACGTCACCCCGACACCTCACGGACCCCGAGGAGGAACTCAGTACAACTATGGGTGCATCGAAACTAAGCTGATGAAGTGATGTGTTGATTATAGCATTAAAATTATATTTACCTTCAGATATTATAATTAGCATGCAGGGGCCTTGGACTGTTTTGTTAAACAAAAATGAAGTTTCCATTTTTACGTGATTATTTAACTACACAGTGGATCTGTGTCATGGAATTGTATTAATGAATGAATTAATTGTTCCTATATCTTATTACTGTATAGTGGTTATATTTTGTGGGGGTTTAGTTTCGCTATATTTGCAATTTGACTAATATGCGCGAATTCTAAACACCAGTGAAATTATCGAAAATGTTACTACTTTAACAGACCTTATCACAACAGGTTGAAAATACTTGTAACCCAACGCTGTTATGCAAGCTTACATTAACTCAAACTGGGCAGTCCATGTAAAAACAACACTTATATAAGTGACCACAGCATATTTATGTGTACACAGTAGATGATTAATTGATTACAGTTTACTCCTACAAAGGTACATACACATTTGATTTTCTTTCGAGTGAAGTCACTGGCGGATGACAACGCTCAGGATCAGTGTTTTCAAACGGTTTACCTGTATTTCGTGGTTTAACTCTTAAATGATGACACTCAAAGGACTTTGCATGACACATGTGATTCGGTGGCACAGCGAAATATTGACCCCGCAAATTTAAAGCGCTATACAGGAACTAACTTACCTGTTACTTTCCCATAATGTCAGTAGAAATTTTACATAATAACCTACGAGAATTTGATAGAGAATTCTTCTCAAATGATAAGGCCATATGACTCAAATGATCCAAAAGGTGGGGGATTATTCATCAATTGTAATCTTAAGAAAATTGAAAACCTGGATTTATACTAGCTCGATCAAATTACAAGTGTTCAAAATTGTTCAAATCATGAAAGTAAGGTCAAAGAGCAGCTTTGATTTAAAATATTTATCAACATTTGTAAACAAGATATTGTCTTTATTGTCAGAAGTCACTTAAAAGTAGGCGAAGTGGTGGTGAGTAATACATTTCCTTTATGCCATGTTGCCAATTTATTTTTACACGGTCATCTTAACTCTATAGATTAGAGGATGCTTCAAAATTAGTTTGTCTGTTTAATTGCCTTGTATTTACCAGGTAAGATATTATGTTTGATTGTTAGTGTATGTTTTTCTGTCAGTTTATGAACTTACTCATAGAAGGTTTTATATTACATAGTTTTCTTAAATGGATACCAGAAGAACTTTTAGATTAGAAAATTTTAGAAACTGAGACAAGACCAATTTTTTTATTGCAGCTTTTCTAGATTGTCAGAAGTTTGCAAAGTGCATCTTATAAAAATTTTGACATGGCAGCTTTTAGAAATTTTGAAAAGAAAACTTCCATTTTACTTATGATTTCTGCACATGGAAACTTTTGCATACAGTTTATTGTATCTGCCACTCTAGAGAGAATTTTATATTTCTAGTCATCAAGCTTTTGTACATTGTTCATGCTTAACTGAATACAATGCTGCTATTTTTACGATTCCCCAAAAATATACACCACACCAATATAAAACACATCACACACACACATGGGGCCTGTTCGTTTATGCGGAAGAACTGGTTTGTCTGTTTTTAAATGTAACATTTTCGGGTATAAATCCTGGCAAATCTGCAAATGTTTATGCAGGCCTTGCAAGACTTTGTCAAGGCTCACATGAAAGTACCATCAGATTACTAGATTCCGATCTTATTTCATTTACGAACATCTCTGGTCCAACCAGTCCAGCTTGCACGCATACTTTGGAGTATCATTAATTTTTCCAATATTGGAATATAACATAGAAAAATGTTAAGTTCCATAATCAGACACTTGTATCAGAGTTTTTGTTACTGGATGGGAAAACGTGTCAGCATTATTGTGCTTAAAAGTATATTCTTCACAGATGACTTCTTAACCTATTTAAGGATCCCCATACCACTTCCAAAAACTGTAGCTACGCTTCGTTAACTTTTTTCTGGCATGGCTTAAGCTTTGATAAAGAATTTTTAAAAAGAAAAATATAACCTGCAGGCCTTTAATGAGAAAATAATCAAAATGAAATTTAAAAAAAAGGTATTGTTCTGAATGTAAAACATCTGTAGGGCTGGACCGAGATTTGAACCTCAGACTTCAGATTTGTATACTATAGTTCTATCCGACTGAACTACTTAGTTAACAGAAGTGTCCTGGCCCAAATGTGCTTTATTAAAGTTTTTAAAGTTTTTAATTATATAAAACGAAATTCAGAGGAGGTTACTGTAGATAGGAAACAATTCGGTGATTTCAGATTTATAAATTCTGAAATCAGGGGTGGGGGCTACTTGTTAATTCCTTCATTACACTTCAAGACATTCAAATATTATATTATTAAATGCATCATTAATAATCAGACGCCAAAATTCACAAAACAGAAAGAAAACTAGCGTAAACCAAAACGATCAATATTATATAAACTACATTTGTAATCAACCTTTAACATGAATCCTGATATGATGAAGGTTTTTTTGCTAGTAACATAGAGCAAATTTCAGCAGTTCCCAAAATCCTTATTTTTGGATAAACATGTACAGTTTAACAAATTAATATATATGTATCTGTAATAATAAATATTAATAACTTCCTGATAATAAGCACAAAATATGAATTTCCAGGATCCATACAAAAATCATATCGGTGTATATGTTTACAAATTGATTTTATTATAATTTCAATATCAATTTTAATAGTTCCCTGGTGACAGTAATATTGTTAATTATAGTTTTTGTGTAAGGATCTTTCCATTATATGTAACAAATGTATATGAGTATAATTTGTCTTTCCTATTATGCGTGTAGCTTTGCGATTGTTAACAACATTTTAACGTTTTGTTGATTTTTGATTATGTGTAGCCAGGTGTTGATATATGTTGTTTTAATTGCACTTTTTCATGCAAACTATTTATAATTTTATATAAGTTTTGAATACTGGAAAGGAAATTATAATCCAGCATATTTCTTATCAGATTTAGCTTATCTTTTGTGTATCATTCATTACAGGCAAGAGGTGATATGCATGTAGCTATATTTAAATATGGACTTTATTTCTTTTACAACAATCATGAAACAAGTTTTTTCGACTAATATTAATCACTGTTGTTGGCCCAGATGTTCGAATGTGGGGGTCCTATCGTGGGAGGAAACTGGAGTCCCCAGAGAAAACCCACGTGGTCAGGCAGGTTACTTCTTACCTTTTCACGTCTGGTTGGAGAATCAAACCCTAACTGCCTTGTTGAAAGGCGAGTGTGTTATCCACTGACCCACCCGACCATCCATGAAGCTATAAAACATTTAGAAAGTATTCAGACCTGCTGCATGCCTACAGAAAAGATGGAACATTGAAATCCATAAAAATGTATAAAAATCACTGGAAATGAAAAGTTTTCCAAATGTGACGAGATGAAATCATTAAACTTGTGTTGTCTTGGCCTAAACATAACCCTTATTTCCTTTTGTAATCGGAGGCTTTAAGTGTAAGGAATTTACTATGTTTTATATAACTGGATATAAATTAAAGTTTTTCTGATCCTTTTTACTGGGAATATGAAATATCGATTGATAAATTTATAATTTGAGTTAAAATATTTAAGGAATGCATTAGGAACTATATTCATATTCACTGTTTTTCATACCTCACCATAAAAAGGTTTGCAAAGACACACTATAGTGGAAGCTGAATATATTTAAAACTTACATTGCTTTATGCAAGAGTGACCTCAAAGAGTTCTTAACATTTAATACTAATAGCTGTTATATGGGTTTTCAAACCTTTGCTTGATAACATTCATTTACTCTTTATTTTCACAAGTATCATATTTTTCAAATTCTTAGATGAAACTGCTTAGTTTGAAATTAAAAATGTGATCATCTGAAAACAAAAATATGAATAACTAGATTCAGAAAAAAGTCTTTTTGAGGATTGCAGGAAAATCAATGCTTATAATTTCAAGAAATGTAAAATAGAGCCAGAGAATAACATTTCAGACCCGTATTAGGGCCATATTCCAGTAAAAATCTATACCACCCAAGCCTTCAGGTTTCGTTTCGGGTACCACTCGTAAATTTATAATTTTTGCATAAAATTAAGAGGCAGAAAACCCAACCATCTATAGATGTGATTTATTTTAGAGGTCTGGGGGTTAAGTAAATTATCACTGGAATTGTCCTTAGGCTGAAATAGAACATAAGAGGTAAATGGTCTTCAGTTTTGCGGAAGATTTATTACTTTTATCTCTTTAAGGTTTATCCATCTCTCATTAATCCACATCTCGTATTTTATGTTTGTACATTCCCCAAATCCCAAATTCCAGTCTTTCCTGTTACTCATTATTCTGTGTTTGAAGTATGGAAAATATGCTTAAACATTGGTTTCACTGATTATTTTGCAGATTTTATAGGACTATATTTCTACTGATGGTGCTTTGTTGTATTATTTTAACCTAGTGTTGAACCAATAATACAAAGGTTATTTAGCTGACACAACTCTGTAATGAATGTAGGAAGTGTATTGTTCAGAAAATATTATTCCCCTTTAGTAAGAAATGAAATCCATGGCACCATACCGGTATATATTTTATAGCTTAGTGCTGTGTGAACTGGCTGATTTAGATTTAATGTAATGCAAGCTTCCTATTTGGTGTATCGTTGATAGAACATTAGTATTTTTACTGCAGATTTTAAAATGTTATAAACATGTGGATACTGAGAACGTGCATATCTTAGCATTACCTAATCATCAGTATTCTAATTTCTAGGGCTGTTCCGCGCTAATTTCAGTCTCTATAGATAGTTTAGTATTACTCATGTATCGCAAGTGCGCCAATTCATTGATGTGCTTACCTGTTAAAATTCAATAATACGTTAAAATCAGAGTCCACTAAATTAAGTACTTTTACGGTATTCCCAATATCTTTTACATTTGAACAAAAAACAATAAAACACTCAGTATTTATGTGAAGAATAAAGGGGGGGGGGGATTTCCTTTAAGTGTAAAAATAGATTATAAGTTAGTGATTTGGGCGAGGATGCCTACCTCGACGTTTATTTTTACATGACAATGCTACAAATGATCGTGTGGTGTACACGCTGTTTTATGTTATTTTTGGACACTGGTTGTCTAATTTACTGGCACTGGTGTTGAATATATGTTGCTTTTCTTTATGTTGATGATCACTGGATGATAAGCACATGTTGTATATATAGCGTTTGAATATTTATTATTAAAACAACTATGACATATGTTTTATTTTATTATTTTATTCATTTATTGACAAATTGATTGAAAATCTTTCATATGACTTTAAAATGTCGTCAAAACTACATTTATAACAGTTTGATGATGGACGTCCTTTATATAGCCTCATGGTCGATATTGACTGGTTTAACGTTAGGCCAAAAACACGGGGGGTGGGGGAGGGGTATTAAAGATTTACTGACAGTTTACCAATGTATCGTAAATGTTCTGACTAGAGTTTATTTTGATGAGGAGGACAAAAACACTGAAAAGTTATGTTTCATGTAAAAAAATCTCCATGTGGTTTATCACCTATTGGGTCTCAATACAACAAGTGAAGAAGAAATAAAACATCAAAGATTGAGATACGTCAAAAGCAATGGCTTTATAATACTGTTAGTTAGTACAGTATAGTTAGTATACTGTGTATACATCGAACAATCGTCATCGTACCTTTGCTATGCATTTCTACAGGAAAAGTCCCCCGACCAATATAAACTAACTAGTTTCATCAATTTACAAACTAGGTAAAAGTGACTTGTTTGGAAATTACTGAACCATTTCTTAAATTTCAGTTCAAATTACCGATTTGAAAAAGTACCTTAGTTTTGTGTTTAGTGTGAGATATCAACTAATTCACACACGATAAGCCGGCGACAGGTGCCTACCACCCTGTTATTCTTTCGAAACTATTACTGCTAGACATGTTCTGTTTTTGCCTAACTCTCAACTTCCTCATGACAGGTTGTAGTAAATTAATCTTATCGCTCTGGCCGGTTTGTCATACGTTTAACAGTATTGTTTCCATGGTCTGTAAATACTATTTGGTCCCCGTTTTACATTATTATGGAGATAATTTTCGAAAAAAAATATCCGAAGTGATTTTGCTTTCACACTTCCGTCAGCTTCCTTCCATGGGTTCTGAGTTGTGAAGCTTAACAGTTCTTTGAGAGAAATGGAATGTCTTCTCAAGACGAATTACAAAATTGCAACTTCATCTTTTCCTATCTAAACTTGCCCTCCCTCGAACCAATGCATATCGGCGTTCATTTCATATTATCTACAAACTGACGTTCAATATTGTATTGGGTTCTCTACGCTCGCCATGTATGAACTATTGTCTGATATTCCACTCTAAAATAAAATACTGATTTTCTTTTTGTATAGTATCGGTTAGTTGCACTTTCTTTCATGGTTCCATCTCCATTTTGTGTCGCCCACATTGAAGGTATAAACTTTCATGGTTCCATCCCCATTTTGTGTCGGCCGACATTGAAGGATTTTCTTTTCTTGGTTCCATCTCCATTTTTTGTCGCCCACATTGTGGGTATATACTTTCATGGTTCCATCTCCATTTTGTGTCGGCCGACATTGAAGGTATATACTTTCATGGTTCCATCTCCATTTTGTGTCGCCCACATTGAAGGGATAAACTTTCATGGTTCCATCTCCATTTTGTGTCGCCCACATTGTGGGTATATACATTCATGGTTCCATCTCCATTTTGTGTCGCCCACATTGTAGGTATATACGTTCATGGTTCCATCTCCATTTTGTGTCGCCCACATTGTTGGTATATACTTTCATGGTTCCATCTCAATTATGTGTCGCCCACATTGTAGGTATATACTTTCATGGTTCCATCTTCATTTTGTGTCGCCCACATTGTGGGTATATGCATTCATGGTTCCATCTCCATTTTGTGTCGCCCACATTGTAAGTATATACTTTCATGGTTCCATCTCCATTTTGTGTCGGCCGACATTGAAGGTATATACTTTCATGGCTCCATCTCCATTTTGTGTCGCCCACATTGTAGGTATATACCTTCATGGTTCCATCTCCATTTTGTGTCGCCCACATTGAAGGGATAAACTTTCATGGTTCCATCTCCATTTTGTGTCGCCCACATTGTAGGGATATACTTTCATGGTTCCATCTTCATTTTGTGTCGCCCACATTGTGGGTATATGCATTCATGGTTCCATCTCCATTTTGTGTCGCCCACATTGTGGGCATATACTTTCATGGTTCCATCTCCATTTTGTGTCGCCCACATGGTTGGTATATACTTTCATGGTTCCATCTCCATTTTGTGTCGGCCGACATTGAAGGTATATACTTTCATGGCTCCATCTCCATTTTGTGTCGCCCACATTGTAGGTATATACGTTCATGGTTCCATCTCCATTTTGTGTCGCCCACATTGTAAGTATATACTTTCATGGTTCCATCTCCATTTTGTGTCGGCCGACATTGCAGGTATATACTTTCATGGTTCCATCTCCATTTTGTGTCGGCCGACATTGAAGGTATATACTTTCATGGCTCCATCTCCATTTTGTGTCGCCCACATTGTAGGGATATACTTTCATGGTTCCATCTTCATTTTGTGTCGCCCACATTGTGGGTATATGCATTCATGGTTCCATCTCCATTTTGTGTCGCCCACATTGTAAGTATATACTTTCATGGTTCCATCTCCATTTTGTTTCGCCCACATTGTAGGTATATACTTTCATGGTTCCATCTTCATTTTGTGTCGCCCACATTGTGGGTATATACATTCATGGTTCCATCTCCATTTTGTGTCGCCCACATTGAAGGTATATACTTTCATGGTTCCATCTCCATTTTGTGTCTCCCACATTGTGGGTATATACTTTCTTGGTTCCATCTCCATTTTGTGTCGCCTACATTGTGGGTATATACTTTCATGGTTCCATCACCATTTTGTGTCGCCCACATTGTAGGTATATACTTGCATGGTTCCATCTTCATTTTGTGTCGCCCACATTGTAGGTATATACTTGCATGGTTCCATCTTCATTTTGTGTCGCCCACATTGTAGGTATATACCTTCATGGTTCCATCTCCATTTTGTGTCGCCTACATTGTAGGTATATACTTTCATGGTTCCATCTTCATTTTGTGTCGCCCACATTGTAGGTATATACCTTCATGGTTCCATCTCCATTTTGTGTCGCCTACATTGTAGGTATATACTTGCATGGTTCCATCTTCATTTTGTGTCGCCCACATTGTAGGTATATACTTGCATGGTTCCATCTTCATTTTGTGTCGCCCACATTGTAGGTATATACCTTCATGGTTCCATCTCCATTTTGTGTCGCCTACATTGTAGGTATATACTTGCATGGTTCCATCTTCATTTTGTGTCGCCCACATTGTAGGTATATACGTTCATGGTTCCATCTCCATTTTGTGTCGCCCACATTGAAGGTATAAACTTTCATGGTTCCATCTTCATTTTGTGTCGCCCACATTGTAGGTATATACGTTCATGGTTCCATCTCCATTTTGTGTCGCCCACATTGAAGGTATAAACTTTCATGGTTCCATCTTCATTTTGTGTCGCCCACATTGTGGGTATATGCATTCATGGTTCCATCTCCATTTTGTGTCGCCCCCATTGTGGGTATATACTTTCATGGTTCCATCACCATTTTGTGTCGCCCACATTGTAGGTATATACTTGCATGGTTCCATCTTCATTTTGTGTCGCCCACATTGTAGGTATATACGTTCATGGTTCCATCTCCATTTTGTGTCTCCCACATTGTGGGTATATACTTTCTTGGTTCCAACTCCATTTTGTGTCGCCCACATTGTAGGTATATACCTTCATGGTTCCATCTCCATTTTGTGTCGCCTACATTGTAGGTATATACTTTCATGGTTCCATCTGCATTTTGGGTCGCCCACATTGTAGGTATATTCTTTCATGGTTCCATCTCCATATTGTGTCGCCCACATTGTAGGTATATACTTTCATGGTTCCATCTCCATATTGTGTCGCCCACATTGTAGGTATATACTTTCAACGTTCCATCTCCATTTTGTGTCGCCCACATTGTAAGTATATACTTTCATGGTTCCATCTCCATTTTCTGTCGCCCACATTGAAGGTATAAACTTTCATGGTTCCATCTTCATTTTGTGTCGCCCACATTGTGGGTATATACATTCATGGTTCCATCTCCATTTTCTGTCGCCCACATTGAAGGTATAAACTTTCATGGTTCCATCTTCATTTTGTGTCGCCCACATTGTAGGTATATACGTTCATGGTTCCATCTCCATTTTGTGTCGCCCACATTGTGGGTATATAATTTCTTGGTTCCATCTCCATTTTGTGTCGCCCACATTGTGGGTATATACTTACTTGGTAACGTTTCTGATTGCACGTGAAGTATTTATCGAGTCGTATTATAGTGATCAAACTTAACAGACGAAATATTCTATCCCGTCGCGATAACATCTGTATGAATTATGTAGTCATGCATTCCTCACAAAATATATGGAAACGAGGTTTAAATATGGAGTTTGCAGAGACGATCTTGCGAATGTCTCCGTGTTTGTGCTAGGTAAACGAATAAAATGGCTGGAGAAGAATTAATTCCTGTAGGAACTCTATCTAAATCAGAGATTTATAGCGATATAGTTACTCTATCGTTATAAATCTCTGATTTTGATAGAGTTCCTACAGGAATAAGGGAAGAATCAATGTGCATCATCATGGTTTGGTGTGTATTCTATAATCATAGTAGAACATCTTAAATACACAAAAGTTAATTTTCAGAAGTCAAATTAGAAAGGGTAACAACTAGAACAAAACAAAGAACCAGAGACGATCATACGTTTTTCAAAATGGTTAAACATTTTATTCACCAAATACTTGACAGCCGTAATAATACCTCTGATAAAATGTAAATAAAAAGATCTTAAACGTACGAGCCTGTCTAGTTGTGGTGAACACTGAAACCCATTGTTTTTATCTCAAGTCATAATCCAAATATCATCTCGTTGTCCAGATACCATGGAATGTCTCAAAAAGATTGTGTGTGTAACCCTTTTCCCGTTATTTCTAAATTGCCCCTGAAAGCTATGAACACTCAAGAAATCAGACTAATATTGGTCATCTGGAAAATCTTCATAAGCCAACTATTCTCCCTTAAAACTTATTCAACTAAACAATATTACATTGTTAAATGTTTCAAACATTTTTATTGCATTTATTTAAACAATTGACATAAAAAAAACAATTTTACTAGCGCTCCGAATGTTTTACAGATGATCTTGGTATTAATTCGGACAAATACGGTATGGTGGGATGGTGAAACCAAATCACGTGGCCTACATACGTCACAACACAGAGCATTCATCTAATTAAAACAAATTATTGTACATAATGACGTATGAACACATAAACTTAAGCTTACATTCTCAACCTCCACTTCCATCATACAGTACACAAGCTCACACAAGATATGTACATGCATGCAAGTTGAGATCATAAACTAAATACAGAAAATATAACTATACGCTAGCGTACAAGATGTACCTACTTTTGTTTGAGATGTATTTCGAATAATCAAGATTTACCTTATAAAGTCCTATTACCGCACTTATCTTTGTAAACCAATGCTTTTAGTCTAAAGTAAACAAATTTAAAACAAACTTTCAATTTTTTGCTGGAGTGAAACTGCAAATCAGAGAAAGAAACATACGTCTTGAAAGGACTAGAATATATTTCATTCATCGATACGTCTGAAAAGGACTAGAATATTGTACATGATTAAAAGAAATCGTTATTTTTTAAGTTGACGCCTAAGGATTTTTCCACTGGCTGTTTTTGGTATGGAGTCTGTCAATTCTACTCCTCCTCTCAACCACTTGTACGGTGACAAATGCTCTGGAAAAAAATAGAATAAACATTAACGACAGGGAACTCATTGTGTTTCACATCCGCATTGAAGGAGTTTGGCAATATATCGAAGCTTGAAATTTGAAACACTATATAGAGAAGGACATAGTATTTTTTTATTGCAGAAAAAGTGAAATCCTGAACTTGTTTAGAGGACGAATAAAAATTCAAAACAAATGGCGACATTACTTTTTAAGGTGGCTAACCCCATTAACATCTATTATTTGAGGTGATATTTTTACTGTTATAAACTGGTAAATTTTGTCACTTATTCTTCTAAAGTACAAACGCAACATTGTCTGTAATATAAAGTCACATGCAAGATGATTCATACCTTGTACAAACTTGGAAACGTCCTCCTCTGTGAGTTGACAGTCGGTCTTAGGGACGACAAACGCTCTGGGGACCTCGCCGTGACCTTCGCCAGCCTCTGACGTCACACCAATCACTGCCACATCTTCTACCATAGGGTGGGTACAGATAAGGGCTTCTAGTTCGGCAGGCGCCACCTGATGGCAAATGTAAGAGAAGAAAAGAATATCAAGAATTATCTTCTTTCATAGTTTTGATTCACATATGTCTTATCTGAAATCATATGAATGTTCACAAGTAATAAGACCATTCAAGTGCCATCTCACTTAGAGACAAGGAAAGGATACATTTACATAAACAAATGGATACCGTTACACAAAACTTTACTCGGTCTCACTCTCGCTCAACTATGACATTTGGTGTTTGCATTATTCAATCATTTTTCAGACGCATTAAACAATTTATCTTAAGTCAATGATAGACAAATGATCACGGGAAGACAGTTACCTAGTTGTCAAGGCTAAAACACTGACGTGAAAATGACGTCGCCAAGGTCATTACTGTTTTTTAGGTTCTTGACCTCTAGTCAACATCAGTGTATGGTTACCAATTGTATACTCGGAAGGCAAAATCATTACATGGATATCGAAGTCATTATCTGTTAATCAGGTCTATTTGAGGGAATGTCATAATCGTAATGCCATAATGGCCATAATGTGGTCTCTCAGTTCATTATCTGGAAGTGCACGTAATGATCTGTTATCCAGGATCATTACATAATACTTAAGGTAATTACCTGGTAGCCCTTGTACTTGATGAGTTCCTTCATTCTGTCTGACACAATAAAGTATCCCTCCTTGTCATAATGGCCGATATCACCTGGTTAGGAATAAAGAAAATCACAGTCATGAACTACTATTAAAAAAGGCTAACTTTTATTTTCAAGAATTTGAAAATGGAAAGTCACTTGAAACAAAGAGCAAATGTTATGGAAAATCAGGATTTTTAGTTTTGGTATACATCAAAGATAACCCCTTCCAATGCTACTTCTAAGAACAATCAGCCACAACTCTTACTCTATAAACTAAGCAACTACATGTATGTACTACAATACGCATGTAACGATTCAACTATAACGACTATTGTCAGAACCTTCCGTCCATAAATACTTCCTGTATGTAAACAATTATAGAAACTACTGCCTATATGTACTGTATCTAGTCAACCATCACCACTGCATGCCTACATGTTCCATAACTAGTCACCAAATACTTCTACTTTTACATAACTAGCCATCCATCTAAAGATACTATCGTATATAACCAGCAATCCATATATAACTGTTACCTTGTTGTAACCAGTGATCAGTTCAATAGCTACCATAGCTAGTCATCTATAACTACTACATTGTATGTAGCCTGTCAAGTGACTACTGCCGCCATGAAACAAGTCACCCACAACTACTACCTTTATGCAACTACTCAAACGAAAATACTTCTTGAGTGTTACAAGTATCCCACAACTACAACCCGTATGTAACCACTCAACCATAACTACAACCAGTATGTAACAAATAAATCATAACTACAACCTGTATGTAACCACTCAACCATAAATACTACCCGTATGTTACCAGTCAGCCATAACTACAACATGTATGTAACCACTCAACCATAACTACTACCCGTATGTAACAAGTCAGCCATAACTACAACATGTATGTAACCACTCAACCATAACTACAAACTGTATATAACCAGTCAACCATAACTACAACCTGTATGAAACCACCAGTCAATCATAACTACAACTTGTATGCTACAAATCAATTATAATCACAAACTGTATGTAACCACTCAACCAAAATGACTATCTGTAAGAAACCCGTCATCCATAACTACTACCTGTATGTAACTACTCAACTATAAATACTACCTGTATGTAACCAGCCATCCACAACCATTTCATCTGTAGCCTTCTGGTTATTGAGATAGCCTTTCATCACTTGTGGCCCCCGTATCATGATCTCACCGGTCTGTCCCTGGAGTAACGCTTGACCAGTCTCAATATCCACTACCTGAAACGCAAGTTGTTTAATTATCTACAAATTAAGTTTCCAGAAACATGATAACATCAAATACATCTGACTTGCATCAACAACAAATGTTCTGAAAGAAGAATTCTCCTTCAGGTTGACTAACTAAGCCTTTTCACAGGGGTTCAACTTTGTTATATTAGTGCTCTGGCCATGTGTCAGCAACCATTCATCACGAATATATGAATCCACTAAATTAATACATTATAGAGTATGTCTTAATAAGTGGTTTTAATCTTTAACTTTTGCTTCCTCAGTTTACACTAATTGACCTTTGATTATCACTTTAGTCATAATGACTCAAAGCCTCTCCATGGCCACTAAGAATTAAAATTGTTGTTCGCTCAAACATGCTGTCTCCAAAGGTTTATCATAAGACAGCAACCATAAAATTCCGGGCACAATCAGTTTTTATTTTGCAACCTTTATTAAACCATGTGCTCGTTTGAACTTGTAACCTTGACAGCTCTATTAACTAGGAATTCGTAACCCTGACTTATCTACTCACTAAGAACTTTGAACATTGAATACTGCCAGGGATGCGAGAGCGTGACTTCCCAACTGAATAGAAACTTTGACCTCTCCGTCTGATAGGAAAGTTGTTTATTTATTTGCATTTCCTGTACATTCGCAAAATGACAATTGTAAGTTGCGGACGGTTTTTGGGCATGCAACCGTCTTGAAAGTATCCCCAGTTATGTAACAGGAAAGACTTTTTTAATATACGACAAATGCCATGACCAATGGCACGGTGGTTTAAGCTCTATGCTTTATAATTTAAATAAATAGAAATATCTATACCACATTTGATATAGCGCCTTATCTAGCTAGAATAAGACACTCTGAAGCGCTTGATAGTACATAGATGTATATAGTATACGATCAATATAATTAGCATATGCATTAACTGTTACATTAATCAATAGAATTTGAGGAATTTGCAAGAGCTGTCTTGTCAGGCGCTAACTACAGTCCTTTGCCATCTGGCTTATATCTCCGTATATGTGTATGCCTGCGTGTGTGCTGGAGATGTTTGGTCCTAGTATCGAATCTTCTTAGCGGAGACAAGATGTATTTAAATCATCGTTAAAGTAAATGGGCAAGTAAATCAAAGTTATAAAAATGGAACCTGCTTCGTTGGCGATGAAGCACATAGAACTTTGACACTAATCGTGTCGTGCCATCGGAAATGCTTCAGAACTTACCAACCTATATTGTCATATTTCCAGCTTACCTTGCCGTCTGTGTTTGTCACCAATTGCCCTATGGTCCCCTCCTTCCCCGGGTATGTGTCATAGTGGGTGAGAGGACTACACTCCGTCAGACCATAAGCTATAATGATGAGAGATAAGTAATTTCGTATAACTCATAATGAAGATATGTATGCGTAGAGGAGGAATATTAGAGTTATTATTAACAGTTTTTGATTCTGCATACTTCAAATTCATTTGCTCATGACAAGAGCGATCAGTTTGTCTAAACAATCCGTAGCATACCCTCCCAAACCTCTATCGCAATTTGTACTCTTGCTTAAAGATATCAGGCATGGCATAATCTTTATTTTACCTATACCTTTGCTAAGTACTTTTAAAATTTACTTATTTTTCCTTAAAAGTTCTTGGAAGACTTAAACACAACCAACCCCTTTCAAACTAAAAGGAACTAGTAATTCATCAAACAAACTCTCTAGCCTTTCACCACATTAAGTCACAAGTGAAGTATGAAGACTTTAGGCAATATGGTCTCATTTCGCTCGTTATGCCCTTGTTACTTTAGGTGTTGTTCGTGATCATATATTTGAACAAACTTGATACTCTTCACCTCTGTTAGCGACTTGATGAATGACTTCATGCATTGCGGGTCCTTTAGATGACGTTATTTGACACTTTTGATAATTATTTCCATCCTTAGCTATTTGCCGAATATCATAACTTTGCGACAGATGCATAAGCTAAGAAAACATAAATGAAATCAGCAATGTCTTGATCAGGTGAACTGTTCGCCCTTAACATAGTCCCTGCACGATCATGCATATTTAGGAGTTTGGTCTTTTAGAATCACATCTCCATGCGCTTTCTCACATGTAAGCTACCTTGTGTGATGTCCACATTAAGCCTGGTCTTTGTCTCCCCCGTCAGCCCCACCCCCAGGGGCGCGGCTGCACACACCAAAGTCTTCAGGCTGCTCACATCAAACTTCTCCACAAGGGGGCTCTTAGCCAGAAACAGTATGGTTGGTGGCACGATATGCATGTATGAAATCTAAAAAATAATCAATTCAAATAGTGAAATGGCATATATGTGTTTAGAAATTTTAAACAATAAAATGTGATTAATAAAGGCTCAATCGGTTTTGAACACAAACAGGAATTATTATTTTTTTCGAGTTTTCGCAATCGTTTGTTTCCCTTGTCAAGCAAAGAGTATAAATGACCCGGTGTCTCGACTCTAAACCGCTGAAAACAACTCACTAAGCCACAGTGTGCCAAATCAGTCAGGTCAGTTGTCAAAAATCATTTTGCCCAATTGCACTCATATTTTGCAGGCAGATAGGGAGATTGGTAACATGTTTACCAGTTCCGCCCCTTATTGGATCTTAAATCGTTTAGAAACCCCTAGTTGCAATAATGTTACAGTTCAAAAAGGGCTTTAATTAGCAGAATATTAACCAATTGGTTCACATTAAATTGTACTTACTTTATGCTCTTCTATGGCCCGGAGAAATACCTCCGGCTCAAACTTAGGCATGACGACTAGTTTGGTTCCTAGGCAGATTGCACCAAGCTGTACCGGAACCATTCCGTAAATATGGTAAAAAGGCAGGAAACCCATGAGACATTCGGTGTTGGGATCTAGCTTCATTGGACCTCTGTTACAGACATTAACATGTAATACTATCGATGTCAATGAAATGAAATTGACCAATACATATATATAACATATATTTTACATAAAAATGCGTTTAATTTTTGCTGGTTTACTTTCTCACTCCTTGGTGGTTCGTTGTATTGATTGTCATTTTCTGTGTTGCATGTAAACGGGTATGTATGCTACACATATGTTTAGCAGTGTTGTACAAGGCAACATAAATGTATAACTATCAGAAGTTAAGTAAACATCCTTTTAACTTATAAAACGTACTTAATGTCTTGTCCTACGAATGTCCTAAACTGACTATTTAACATTCTACACTTTTACTTTCCGTTGACATTCGTAGGTTACAGTCATATGCAAAGATGTGATGGTGAATAAATACAACAAGTGTATTCATAGAATCATATGCAGTTAATAGTCATATAAATGACATGAAATCAATAACATTTTATTTGAAAATTTCATTTAAATGTTTATCACAACTGTTTAAGCTAACTAGATCAACAAATATCGGACAGAGCTCATACAAAGACTTTATTTGAGCACTGCGTTGCACCGTTACATACAGAACGTTACAACAAGGCCTAGTTACACTCTAAAGCTTGAGTGGCGAACTGTTTATCAGCCTTGTCATCGATACGATTACACACTTTTATTAATTTACTATATACCTACAATCAGAGATAAAGAGAAGGTAAATAAAGGATCTTAAATGAGTTTCAAGTTCTCTGTCAACTTATCTTAATCACTCTTGTTGGCTCGAATGGTAGGGCTCATGGGTCATAATGTAGGAGGAAACCAGAGAAAATCTACGTCATCGGGCAAATGGCCCCATACCTTTTCTCGTCGATCGAGAAATTGAACATCGGTCGTCTTGATAAAAGGTGAGTGCGCTATCCTTGCGCCACCAGACCACCCTAAAGTTTAAGTTTCCATTTCATACGAGATTTATGAAACGAGTCTAAGAATTGTTTATTTTAGCGAACCTATTGCAATATTTACAAATGAGAGCAAAGTAGCAATGAAGACATAAAGCTAGACCATACAAAGGCATGTCAGAGAGGACAGTGACCAGGGAAACGGTCTTGAAACTATCGCCTGGCCTCAAAATCTTACAAAGCTACTGGCCCAATCTCAGTCCCTGCTAATCACGAAGACTGAGGCCATCGATTGTTTGTTGTCCAGAGCAATGTACACTAGCAATAATAATGGCGTAATGCCAGATTTGAACAATGCCTTTATCTGTAATACTTCTATACCTGCAAGGAGATTGAACGCAGCTTCATGAAATATTTCGACTAACACCAAGTTTCGAAAAGACCACCAACATGGAGACGCAGATCCAATTGGTCATTATCGACGAAACTACCAATAAAATATCAAAAGGTCAACAGCTAAACATCATACTTCTTGATATAGTAAAAACTTTAAATAAAGTACCCCATTCCAGACTGCTATAGCAATTGAAACTTTGAACCCCAATCGTTTATACCAGCAAACAATACAGTTTGGCCTAGGATGAGGTATGTGGGGCTTTCTTGGAGTGGGACACACCTGATGCACTGGACGAGGTTTGCCACTAAGTTATTATGAGTAAGTTCCACACCCTTCGGCAGCCCCGTTGTTCCACTAGAGTAGGGCAATGTAAGGACATCCGTCATTGGGTCGATGACAACATTTTCCGGAAATGCCTTCCCATCATCCTCGGCCAGATTCGAGAATGGGACACACCCCTCGCCTCCCCCTATCGATATCACATGCTGGAAAATCATGATTTTTGTTAGTTAAATGTTCAAGGAAATCAACGTTTCTATTTGAAGTGTAATACATGTACAAAAAAAATCTTTACACTAATAATGTTTTCCAAGCAATGTTTAGCATGATATAATATGAAAGATAAAGGCATTAAAGAATTCTCAAAAAGATCTCAAAATGTTGTTGGGAAGCAAGGTGGCAAATTAAATGATAAGAAGTATAATGAGGTATCACTGGATATGTGTATATATATAAAATAAATAAATTTAAATCGCCTGAAAAGGCCCATAGATGGGCGAAAGCGAAAGCCGATTATACTAGTCTTCGTGTTTTGCTTTATTTATATATATAAATATATAGATTTAATTTCAATATAACACTACTCGTTTTATTTCACTTTGCTTATTGCCAATAAATAAATTCCAATGTCTCTTTTCCCTTATCTTGACAATTCCCTTAATGTTTTCTTTGGTATATCGCCAAAACCTTTTTACTGTGCAAAACATTCCCGGTACAAATTGTGGCAGTATATGATATTGACAAAGGAAAAGACAGAAAGACACAGATTTAAGATATCTAGATACAAAACCACATTTATATAAAGACAGACAGGCAGAAAGACAAACTAAAAACACATAATCTGACCTTAATGTTTTGTTTGACTTCTGGATCAGACGCCAAGGCTTTTCTCACTGTTTCCAGCATGCTTGGTAATGTAACTATGGCAACACATCCAGAATGTTTTAATTGGCGGCCAAGTTCACCTAAAAATGAACAAAAATATTTTGTAATTGCTATAGCAATGTCTTAAAATAAACTACACAATATTAGCCTACATGGCTGATAACCACACATACGAAATATCGTGACCTTGGTATTTAGGTAACCTTTATATATTTGAATTTAAATGCATATGTCCTTGATCAAATAACTTTGCTGGGTGCAGGAAATGTGGAAGGAGCTGAATTTGGCTTCCTAACAAAGAACATTCTTTCGAGCTCTTCGATTTCCGGTAAATATATTAGTTTTGCACTTATTTAAAACCCCTAACTCTACCCCCATCCCATCCCCATAATATGATATATCAATGTATTGATCCGTAAGTGATGAACTGTATGTGATGTTGACGATGATCTAGATATACAAGTGACCTACATTATCAGATGGCCACCATATACAGGTGACATCACTACATAGATGTAAGACCTTGGATAACAGGTAACGTTCTACACGTGACCTGCCAATACAACTGATATATCGTCTGATACTCTACCAGATCACAGCCCTTCACCTAAAAGTAAAACTTACTCGGAGTGTACACTGGGTTAGCGGTACTGAGTACGATCCCCGTGGCGCCACAGGCAAGGAACATTACTGGATACTCCATACAATTTCTTGCAAATATGATAATTTTATCACCCTTTTTGTACCCCATTCTCGTCAGTCCACTTGCCACGCGCACAGTTATGTCTTTCAGTTCGGATGCGGACTGTTTCCTTCCTGTTGAACTGTCTACCTGTCAGAAAGAAAAAAGAAAAAATATATAAAATGGGACATTGGATAAATTAGCGATGTCTTTGAAATGATATGTCTACCACAAATCATTGGCGTTCCTTGCTCCGAGAAACTAAATAGGTTTAACATGTGTAAATTTGTATAAAAAGTTACTTTAAATTCATTAAGATTGACTGAACATTAAATATTTTATTATATGATATGACTTTATTGAATGTAACACACAATCTTATCCTATATTTATCTTAAACCTTGTCTATTCAATCTCAATTATATCTCCCCCGAATATGTATAGGAAAGAGTGAAAATGAAATGGTCGAAATCGTCTTTTGTAGCATGATATAATTATACTTATCTCCAAATGAGATTTAGGTCTCGTGAAAAAATCCCCGCAATTTAAAAAAAAAAATGTCTTTTGTTTTTGGGGGGTTTGGGGGAATTATTTTGTTTTTTTGTTATTAATGCTAGGAATAGTGAATTTAGAACACTTAACGCTTCTACTTCACTATTTTACATGCGGGAGACAAAGAGACAGGATGAGTTGAAACAAAAATCATAAAATTTATCAGTGAACCAGACCTTTCTGGTTTGGACAGCGGTAATGCACATTCATTCATCATTCATTACTTACCAAGCACACTGGACTCTTGTGGTCATCCAGCTGTGAGAAGACGTACTCTGTAAAGGTGACTTTCGGTATATCCAGATCTTCGTATGGACTCCTGACGATGTTATTACCGTCTTTCTGCGAAAACACATCCTGCGACCTGGGTGCCCCATAGTACCAGTTAACAGGAGCACAGATTGAAGTTGTCTCCCTTTTAAGAAGTCTCTGTTCTTTGGTGGTCAAAGTTGTGATACACCTTCCATTTTGAATAATGTCCTGCTGCGCTCCAAAACATATATTGCCAGATTTACAGTGTCTTTCCAAAATCCCTTGTGTATTTCTAAACTTTTGGCAGTACCGAATGAGTTTGGAATTTAGTGACATTTTTCACCTGGCGTCTGTAATTACAAAACAAATGAATTGGAATCATTTATGGAAAAATCGAATGTCAAGATGTCACTGACCCAATTTCCATAAAAGTTTTTTTAACACAAGGAATTCCTTAACTAGCAATTTGCATTAGGAAGTATTGCTGTTCGTGACAATTTCCTTCAGATATTACCATATTCTAATAATTCTGTCCTTAAAAATGCCTTTCCTCTGGAAAAGTAAAGTTACAGAATTCCCTCAAGTTAAGAGAAGGCACGTTCGTTAAACTCGGCCTGGTGAGCTGGCACTAAGCCTATATGCATGCGGCACTCCTTGTTTTTTTATAGTAAAATATATTGTGCCTTATAACGTGGGTGTAAAGATTGACTTGTGAAAGATAAATATATAAATTTTCAAGGATCATTTCTTGTAAAGATTAACCTCCATATAATACCTTGGTAAATGACTATGCGTGATATATTCAAACACAGTAAATGGTAGCAAAAAATCAAATAGAAATAGACAGACCGCGAAATTTGTTACGTTGTCTGACACTTTGCCTATTTCTGATGACTTCATTGATTTACAGTTTGTCAGTTGTTTCAGTTAGAAATGTGTACACATGTCATTAATTGTAATTGACGACTGCATATCATTGCATTTCAGGACATCGACATCTGACACCTGTTTGTTTAAGTTCAGGTCGTGGTGACCTAGCACTAGCTAACCTAGTATCACAAGGCAAGAGGTATTTATATACATTATATACACATCATTCAATACTTTTAATATTTATAACATTGATAAAACATCGTATATATTTACAAAATTACTCTAATGCGCTTTACATTATACACAAACACTTAATGTGCAAATAACCCTAAACGTATACGTAGTTTTTACGAAACTAAAAACATGGGAATTGTCATTCCCCTTTCATAACGTCGCATTCAAAACCTGTGCTATGAGTTAAAAATCAGAGAGAGGGTTTTTTGATAGCAGATGTGTGTAACTATGCAGCTGAATCACTCGCGTTGTGATGGCTATTTAAATTGATCTCGTCGTGGAGATTTAGTAATAATACTACATGTAGTATGTAACATGGCCATCAGCGTTAAGTATTTGTAACTATCATAGCAGGAAATATGACATGATAACCAAGGTAGAATTATTATCTAATCAAACCGAATGTCTAGTGAATTTGAAATAATACCCTGTCGTTTGTCAGTAACATCGATCTGCAATTCACCATTCAGGATTTTATCAAGGACACAGGTTAACATCGTTCTGCGTTCGTACATGCAATATATATGCTTAGTCACACAAAATTGTGTCAAAATTCATATTACTGGATTATAGAGATAAAGCCATTTGGTTAGATGTTCCGTCGTTAAAACATTCAATCTGCTGACTTTAGCAAGAGTACTACTGGTTATATAGACTATACTGACATACGAGTGATTCAGGATCCTAATTTGGCATCATTCCATTATAAAAAGACATGAAAACTTGTATGTATTAATATGTATTAACGGTTAATTAGTCCAAATATATTATTACTGTACTCATATATTTAACGTGAAATGAAATTAATTACATGTATTATGAACTTTTGTGTTAGTAAACCTAAGTATGGTCATTTTCTGAATGGTTGTTTGTTTGTTCATGGTTTTGTGTTTTTGCAATAGCTAAGGCCATGTGAAAACGGTTCCATGGATGATAGCAAATATAAATATAAATATTTTGTACATATCCAAAGACATATGTAAACTGTGCTGTTTCCCTGAAATGCCACAAGCTGTATTAAGCTACTCAACCAATGAACAATATTCTGACAACTAGCTCACCATATTTACATCGGTATTATCAGCCAACACCAAAAAGATGGAGTGGAACTAATATAAACAATGTTCGAAGCCTAAAGTGTTGCATTTGTGTCTGCAGATAAACATAACACACCAAAGAAAACCGAAGTTTTAAGGAGACCCCCACATTAGTCGCTGGGACAGGTTCTCCGGTACTGTATCAGAATTTTAAAGCACTGTTGGATACACAGGATAATATATAGATTGACTATCTTATAATATTACACTGGATATAGTTCTTTTGTTTGGCAACTTCGTCTTTGCAAAAGCTATTAAAGATTCCAAGATGAGGAGCATTTTAATTGTACATAAAGCATCTGTCCTTACATTAAAAAAATCAAAATAAACAAATGCAGCATGAAGCGACATGCACAATCTAAAACTGTGATTATCATCCAATCAACCACACGTTTTGCTTGTCTGTCTGACATCAGTATATGAAATACATGTGTAACACTACCATGCTTAAGCATTAGCTTTCCATGGCCACCTATAGATCGTTGTCAAAGTTACCGTATATAAAAAGGACTCTAAGTTAGGACGTCCTTACTGTATAGTCGATCGTTCAGAAAAAAATAGAGAAACAGGGAAATAATATTACAAGATCTTTTTACTACTAGATTAAGACCAAGGGATGTATGCGGTAGATCTTAACAACAAAACAATGTAAGGATTTAAATCAAACACATCACACCAGCGATATACCCCATGTATTAGTTACCTGTATGATATAGGACGAGGTACGTGTGTATGAACACGTTCAGGGCACAAAATGGAACTATATGAGTTTGTCACCATTTTATTAGTTGTCACGATCATTGCCATTAGTTGTCAAAATCCTGGCACAGGTACTAAAGCCTCGTCTGTCAATACACCTGTACGATTACAGTATAGGTGTTTTGACAGGCGAGGCTCGTACCCGTGATCCTGGTAATGCTTTCAGCATTTTGCACTGTAACATATGGAAATCGGTATTTCAGGCAAGCATCAGTTTGTTGGAGAAGTCAAAAAAAACTTGCAATATTCAATCACAGTGTTAAAACTCGCCTTTTTAGGTCCATTTTCAACTGTAAGTGCACATGATTGGTTCTGGTTGGAAGAAGGGTAACATACTTGTAAATGCTTCTATCATTATTATAACTATGCCTCCCTATTTTCCGGAACAACATGCATTCGAATCATATCGTATAAATAAATGTATGTCTTGTTCATATATAGGACGCTTTATAAATGATGTGTATTATGATCATCCTGATCAATTTTGTCACTGATTTTGAGCGGTATGGGCAGATTAAAATGACCTGTCGCGTTATTTTTTACCTATAGCGATTTCGTTTTGTTAAGACATACCCACCTATTCACTGTTAAAAGTTATGCTAATCATTTTAGCAGAACAGTTGGTTTAATGCTATATCACTTCTGTGATATTTTTATGATTCATTTATGAATATACAAATAATGTTTGAATTTTAAGGTACTTCAGTACGTTTTTATCGAGCATGATTGGAGACACATTGAAGGCATAAACAGAAAGTCTGTAATTAATGGTCCACCTATCAATCCATTTGCTTATAGATCGTTACAGAAACATGTACATCGTGTGTAACCTTGAGTGTAACCTTGATGACCACAGCAATCTCTCTCGAGTAGTGGTATGTTTCATAATATATGATAAACACACTTTACATACTATTTAATTTGAAATTAACTAGAGGGATTTTACACACCTGTCTCTCTGTTTCAACAATAGTCTAGAGTTATTTTGATTTCCAAATATTTGGCTCCTATCATCACCGATGAGCCTTAAAAGAACGAAATAGCTGTATGGTGCCATGTTAATTATTTTTGACTTACTTTATCATTCACAAAATGTCTTTCAGATGAAATCATCTGATCTTAGAAAAGAGGAATAGTTTAGCAAATTAACATGCTGAAAATGCTCAGTTGGAAGGTCGAAAATCGGGAGTCTCCAGTCTTCATAGGAGAGCTGGCAAGTATGGTGTAAACGCATTGTGTGTGTGTTACGTGTATCTTCAAATACAATCAAGCAAAGTAAATTGATCATATAGGAGTGAAAACGTCCACGTAGGTTGAATAGTGTTCACGCCAAAAATTATTAATTATGTTGTGCAAAATCTGTATGCAACTAAGTAGCTACAGGTATAAGGTGGCCGCTTATAGTTAGACACCCGTTTATGGCAAGTTATAAATACATTTTACCTTAACAAACAAAAAACCACTTCACATGATAATATCCTAAAATCTCGAAAATAAGCTACGACTTTATTTATGTAGTAAGGAATCCCAATTAGCTCGAAGACCATCTATTTTCAATCAGGCTTATTGTTTAGATACTACGAGAATAGTATATTCAGATAGAGCTGCTTTTATATATTCAATTTATGTTTCTATTATACATTTTGACAGTGTGTTGATAACAGATGTTATGCACATTTCATACATTATAAAAGAATGCAGTACGGTTATTCTCTATAAATAGTTTTGGATTCAATTATTTTCCATGCTATTTATTTTTAATTATCTTATTCTTATTAATCAATATCATGAATTCACTTATTGAATAATTCCTAAAAAGGATATTTTAGAAATCCTTCGGAGATCCTAAATTTGTATGTACAGCTATTCCGTCTTTGCATATTGCAGAGTTATCTTCTCTTGGGAGCAGGTATTGATTGTTACGTCACTTGTTTGTGAGAGTAACGTCATCAATTTTTGAGAAAACGACGTAATTTTCTCACACAAACCAATGACGTAACAATCAATACCTGCTCCCAAGAGAAGATAACTCTGCAATACGCAAAGAAGGAATATACACTGACCATGTGGTGACCACGTGATTTTGTTTACAAGCAACATCAGCAATATAGCCAAGTTACACTGGCCATTCGATCAGCTGATTGCTCACCACCATGTGACCCGGCTTTCAAATTGGTCACCTGAGGCCTTTAAAACAATTTAAATGTTAAATAGTCCTAACCAACTATCGCTGTACTGTTTGACATTTGTCACGTATAGATCTATTTATTTCTTTTGAATACTTGAGTTGTGACGAAGTAGATTTATATTACTAGCCGAGGAAGGTTATTTCCCGAATGCAGTTTACAAAATTTAGCTTGCAAAACAACGTTCCCAAGTCTTGGCTTAGCCTTTAAGAAAACAAATGTGTAAGTATACATATATCATTCATTCATTCTTTATAAGACACGTCCGTTATCTCAAACTCACAGTCAAAATCTGGGTCATATTCTACAAGAACCGCTGATTCTGCTATCGACGTATTAAACCAGTTAAACTTCTGTTTACTATATCAGAAGCTATAGCAATGATATATTGTTCTTTTGCACTTTGCAGATGTTGTTGACAAGCTATACTTACCTTCGATTTGACCAAGACACTAGCACGCAGGCGGTACATCAAGCTATAGCCAGCTGATCTGATCCAGCAGTTTGACCTATATACACGGAGCGCCGTACAAACAGAAGCCTTATTTAAATTATATGGAACGCCATATCTGCCTTGAGTCACCCTAAAGGATCCTTACAATCGTATCAGCACGGACTTAGATAGACTTAATCTAATTCCATGGTATAAGTATCGTATGGGGATGCGTATTTGAAAGGGGTCGATCGACCATAAATCATAAAAGTTGGTAAGAAACATTGCATTTCTGTTTTCTTTATAATTAGGGAGCGGCTATTATTTATCAATGTTGGTGAAATATTATTGAAATTATGTTCACGTTTCAGACAAGTAATTATTATTTATCTATGATGGTATAATATTATTGATTTTTTTTTTCATTTTCATTTTGCAACAAACATTCTGTATTATAATATTTTTACTTGTATATAGTTGACATCTTGTCATAATGTCCCATATGTAGGTGAAATAATCTTTCTGATCTGCGAGATATTCGAAAAACAGAATGCGCACGTGTTGGTTCCAGGGTTTGGTATCCGAACAGAGGTCAGCTTTATACTTATTTAGACTGTATAAAAACTTATGTTTAATACATTGTCCGTGTGTCTATTCGTATGGAGTTCAGTGCGATAGTTCTCAGTGTACAGTTATATTGTCTTTTCATTTCATTTCCTTCTTGATCAATCTCCCCTGTCCGTATTTACCGCTGGTTTATAGATAGAGATACACGCTTGCTTGCTGCATATTTTCGTCTACCAAATACATTTACAAACAAAGCATGGTTGCTCACCCGAAATCCGTATAGTATACTCCTTTAAGTAAAGCTATCGCAGGTTTGAAAAAAATATAGTAATGCATTAATAATTTAAATAAATGTATAGACTGTGGGATTTTTTTCTTACACGTCACGTGAACCTATAGCTATAACTACATGTAATAGCATAGTACATGATATGGACACTGATACTGTTTTATTTACATGATAAAGGAAACTAAATCTTTCAAACGTTAAACATATATAAAACCGTCACTAGTATCACCAGAGTGTCAATAGCGACTGCCTTTATGATATGGAAGGAACGCCGTATCACTGTCTGCCAAATGTTACATAATATATAACGTCGTATCTGCCTAATGTTACATAATATAGAACGTCGTATCTGCCTAATGTTACATAATATAGAACGTCGTATCTGCCTAATGTTACATAATATAGAACGTCGTATCTGCCTAATGTTACATAATATAGAACGTCGTATCTGCCTAATGTTACATAATATAGAACGTCGTATCTGCCTAATGTTACATAATATAGAACGTCGTATCTGCCTAATGTTACATAATATAGAACGTCGTATCTGCCTAATGTTACATAATATAGAACGTCGTATCTGCCTAATGTTACATAATATAGAACGTCGTATCTGCCTAATGTTACATAATATAGAACGTCGTATCTGCCTAATGTTACATAATATAGAACGTCGTAACTACCTAATGTTACATAATATAAAACGTCGTATCAGCCCAATGTTACATAATATAGAACGTCGTATCAGCCCAATGTTACATAATATAGAACGTGGTATCTGCCTTATGTATCATAATATAGAACGTCGTAACTGCCTAATGTATAATAATATAGAACGTAGTATCTGCCAAATGTTACATTATATGGAACGTCGTATCTGCCAATGTTACATAATATAGAACGTCGTATCAGCCCAATGTTACATAATATAGAACGTGGTATCTGCCTTATGTATCATAATATAGAACGTCGTAACTGCCTAATGTATCATAATATAGAACGTGGTATCTGCCTTATGTATCATAATATGGAACGTCGTAACTGCCTAATGTATCATAATATAGAACGTCGTATCTGCCTAATGTATCATAATATAGACATTATATGGAACGTCGTATCTGCCAATGTTACATAATATAGAACGTCGTATCAGCCCAATGTTACATAATATAGAACATGGTATCTGCCTTATGTATCATAATATAGAACGTCGTAACTGCCTAATGTATAATAATATAGAACGTAGTATCTGCCAAATGTTACATTATATGGAACGTCGTATCTGCCAATGTTACATAATATAGAACGTCGTATCAGCACAATGTTACAAAATATAGAACGTGGTATCTGCCTTATGTATCATAATATAGAACGTCGTAACTGCCTAATGTATCATAATATGGAACGTCGTATCTGCCCAATGTTACATATTATAGAACATCGTATCTGCCTAATGTATCATAATATAGAACGTCGTATCTGCCTAATGTATCATAATATAGAACGTCGTAACTGCCTAATGTATCATAATATGGAACGTCGTAACTGCTTAATGTATCATAATATAGAACGTCATAACTGCCTAATGTTACATAATATAGAACGTCGTATCTGCCTTATGTATCATAATATAGAACGTCGTAACTGCCTAATGTTACATAATATAGAACGTCGTAACTGCCTAATGTTACATAATATAGAACGTCGTAACTACATAATATAGAACGTCGTATCTGCCTAATGTTACATAATATAGAACGTCGTATCTGCCTAATGTAACATAATATAGAACGTCGTAACTGCCTAATGTATCATAATATGGAACGGCGTAACTGCTTAATGTATCATAATATAGAACGTCATAACTGCCTAATGTTACATAATATAGAACGTCGCATCTGCTTAATGTATCATAATATGGAACGTCGTATCTGCCCAATGTTACATAATAAGGAACGTCGTATCTACTTAATGTTACATAATATGGAACGTCGTAACTGCCCAATGTTACATATTATAGAACGTCGTATCTGCCTAATGTATCATAATATAGAACGTCGTAACTGCCTAATGTATCATAATATGGAACGTCGTAACTGCTTAATGTATCATAATATAGAACGTCGTAACTGCCTAATATATCATAATATGGAACGTCGTAACTGCTTAATGTATCATAATATGGAAGGTCGAAACTGCTTAATGTAACATAATATAGAACGTCGTAACTGCTTAATGTATCATAATATGGAACGTCGTAACTGCTTAATGGATCATAATATGGAAGGTCGAAACTGCTTCATGTAACATAATATAGAACGTCGTATCTGCCTAATGTAACATAATATAGAACGTCGTAACTGCTTTATGTATCATAATATAGAACGTTGTAACTGATTAATGTATCATAATATGGAACGTCGAAAATGCTTAATGTATCATAATATAGAACGTTGTAACTGATTAATGTATCATAATATGGAACGTCATAACTGCTTAATGTATCCTAATATAGAACATCGTAACTGCCTAATGTATCATAATATGGAACGTTGTAACTGCTAAATGTATCATAATATGGAACGTCATAACTGCTTAATGTATCCTAATATAGAACGTCGTAACTGCCTAATATATAATAATATGGAACGTCGTAACTGCTTAATGGATCATAATATGGAAGGTCGAAACTGCTTCATGTAACATAATATAGAACGTCGTATCTGCCGAATGTTACATAATATAGAACGTCGTAACTGCTTAATATATCATAATATAGAATGTCGTAACTGCCTAATGTATCATAATAAGGAACGTCGTAACTGTTTAATGTATCATAATATGGAACGTCGAGAATGCTTAATGTATCATAATATAGAACGTCGTATCTGCTTAATGTATCATAATATGGAACGTCGAGAATGCTTAATGTATCATAATATAGAAAGTCGTAACTGCTTAATGTTACATAATACTGCTTAATGTATCATAATATGGAACGTAGTAACTGCCTAATGTAGCATAATATGGAACGTCGTAACTGCTTAATGGATCATAATATGGAAGGTCGAAACTGCTTCATGTAACATAATATAGAACGTCGTATCTGCCGAATGTTACATAATATAGAACGTCGTAACTGCTTTATGTATCATAATATAGAACGTTGTATGTGGCTTATGTATCATAATATGGAACGGCGTAACTGCCTAATGTATCATAATATGGAACGTCGAGAATGCTTAATGTATCATAATATAGAACGTTGTAACTGCTTAATGTATCATAATATGGAACGTTGTAACTGCTTAATGTATCATAATATGGAACGTCATAACTGCTTAATGTATCCTAATATAGAACGTTGTAACTGCCTAATGTATCATAATAAGGAACGTCGTATCTGCCTAATGTATCATAATATAGAACGTCGAAACTGCCTAATGTTACATAATATAGAACGTCGTATCCGCCTAATGTTACATAATATAGTAATATATCATAATATGGAACGTCGCATCTGCCCAATGTTACATAATAAGGAACGTCGTATCTACTTAATATAACATAATATGGAACGTCGTAACTGATAATATGGAACGTCGTAACTGCCTAATGTCACATAATATAGAACGTCGTGTATCTGCCTAATGTTACATAATACAGAACGTCGTATCTGCCTAACGTATCATAATATAGAACGTCGTAGCTGCCTAATGTAACATAATAAAGAACGTCGTATCTGCCTACTGTAACATAATATAGAACGGCTAATCTGCCTAATGTGACATAATATAGAACGTCGTCTCTGCCTAATGTAACATAATATAGAATGTCGGAACTGACTAATGTAACATAATATAGAATGTCGTAACTGCCTAATGTAACATAATATAGAATGTCGGAACTGACTAATGTAACATAATATAGAATGTCGGAACTGACTAATGTAACATAATATAGAATGTCGTATCTGCCTCATGTAACATTATATAGAACGTCGTATCTGGCTAATGTAACATAATATAGAATGTCGTAACTACCTAATGTAACATAATATAGAATGTCGTATCTGCCTCATGTAACATTATATAGAACGTCGTAACTGCATAATGTTACATAATATCGAACGTCGTATCTGCTTAACGTATCGTAACTGCTTAATGTATCCTAATATAGAACGTTGTAACTGACTAATGTATCATCATAAGGAACGTCGTATCTGCTTAATGTATCTTAATATGGAACGTCATAACTTCCTAATGTATCAATAATATAGAACGTCGTAAATGCCTAATGTTACATAATATAAAACGTCGTAACTGCTTAATGTTAAATAATATAGAACGTCGTATCTGCCTTATGTATCATAATATAGAACGTCGTAGCTGCCTAATGTAACATAATAAAGAACGTCGTATCTGCCTAAAGTTACATAATATAGAACGTGGTATCTGCCTTATGTATCATAATATAGAACTTCGTATCTGCCTAAGGTTACATAATATAGAACGTCATAACTGCCTAATGTTACATCATATAGAACGTCGTATCTGCCTAAAGTTACATAATATAGAACGTCATAACTGCCTAATGTTACATCATATAGAACGTCGTATCTGGCTAATGTAACATAATATAGAATGTCGGAACTGACTAATGTAACATAATATAGAATGTCGGAACTGACTAATGTAACATAATATAGAATGTCGTAACTACCTAATGTAACATAATATAGAATGTCGTATCTGCCTCATGTAACATTATATAGAACGTCGTATCTGGCTAATGTAACATAATATAGAATGTCGTAACTACCTAATGTAACATAATATAGAATGTCGGAACTGACTAATGTAACATAATATAGAACCTCGTATCTGCTTAACGTATCTTAATATGGAACGTCATAACTCCTTAATGTATCCTAATATAGAACGTCGTAACTACCTAATGTTACATAATATAGTAATATATCATAATATGGAACGTCGAAAATGCTTAATGTATGATAATATAGAACGTCGTAAATGCCTAATGTTACATAATACAGAACGTCGTATCTGCCTACTGTAACATAATATAGAACGGCTAATCTGCCTAATGTGACATAATATAGAACGTCGTCTCTGCCTAATGTAACATAACATAATATGGAACGTCGTAACTGATAATATGGAACGTCGTAACTGCCTAACGTATCATAATATAGAACGTAGTATCTGCTTAATGTTACATAATATAGAGCGTCGTAACTGCCTAATGTCACATAATATAGAACGTCGTAGCTGCCTAATGTAACATAATATAGAATGTCGGAACTGACTAATGTAACATAATATAGAACGGCTAATCTGCCTAATGTGACATAATATAGAACGTCGTCTCTGCCTAATGTAACATAATATAGGACGTCGTAACTGCCTAATGTAACATAATAAAGAACGTCGTATCTGCCTAAAGTTACATAATATAGAACGTAGTATCTGCTTAACGTATCATAAAATGTATCATAATATGGAACGTTGTAACTCCTTAATGTATCATAATATGGAACGGCGTAACTGCTTAATGTATCCTAAAATAGAACGTCGTAACTGCTCAATGTTACATAATATAGAACTTCGTAACTGCCTAATGTTACAAAATATAGAACGTCGTATCTTATAGAACGTCGTAACTGCATAATGTTACATAATATCGAACGTCGTATCTGCTTAACGTATCTTAATATGGAACGTCATAACTGCTTAAGGTATCCTAATATAGAACGTCGTAACTTCCTAATGTTACATAATATAGTAATATATCATAATATGGAACGTCGTACCTGCTTAATGTTACATAATATAGAGCGTCGTAACTGCCTAATGTTACATCATATAGAACGTCGTATCTGGCTAATGTAACATAATATAGAATGTCGGAACTGACTAATGTAACATAATATAGAATGTCGTATCTGCCTAATGTTAAATAATATAGAACGTCGTAACTTCCTAATGTTACATAATATAGAGCGTCGTAACTGCCTAATGTATAATATGGAACGTCATAACTTCCTAATGTGTCATAATATAGAACGTCGTATCTTCCTAATGTTACATAATATAGTAATATATCATAATATGGAACGTCAAAAATGCTTAATGTATCATAATAATGTTACATAATATAGAACGTCGTGTCTGCTTAACGTATCATAAAATGTATCATAATATGGAACTTCGTATCTGCCTATTGTATCATAATATAGAACGTAGTATCTGCCTAATGTTACACAATATAGAACGTCGTATCTGGCTAATGTAACATAATATAGAATGTCGTAACTGCCTAATGTAACATAATATAGAATGTCGTATCTGACTAATGTTACATAATATAGTAATATATCATAATATGGAACGTCGTAACTGCTTTATGTATCATAATATGGAACGTCGCATCTGCCCAATGTTACATAATAAGGAACGTCGTAACTGCTTAAGGTTACATAATATAGAACGTGGTATCTGCCTTATGTATCATAATATAGAACGTAGTATCTGCTTAATGTTACATAATATAGAGCGTCGTAACTGCCTAATGTAACATAATATAGAACCTCGTATCTGCTTAACGTATCATAAAATGTATCATAATATGGAATGTCGAAAATGCTTAATGTATGATAATATAGAACGTCGTAACTTCCTAATGTTACATAATATAGTAATATATCATAATATGGAACGTCGAAAATGCTTAATGTATGATAATATAGAACGTCGTAACTGCATAATGTTACATAATATCGAACGTCGTATCTGCTTAACGTAATGGAACGTCGTAACTGCTTTATGTATCATAATATAATATAGAACTTCGTATCTTCCTAATGTTACATAATATAGACTTCGTAACTGCCTAATGTATAATATGGAACGTCATAACTGCTTAAGGTATCCTAATATAGAACGTCGTAACTACCTAATGTTACATAATATAGTAATATATCATAATATGGAACGTCGTTAATGTATCATAATATGGAACGTCGAAAATGCTTAATGTATGATAATATAGAACGTCGTAACTACCTAATGTTACATAATATATAACGTCGTATCTGCCTAATGTTACATAATATAGAACTTCGTATCTGCCTAATGTTACATAATATAGAACGTCGTATCTGCTTAACGTATCATAATATGGAACGTCGTATCTGCCCAATGTTACATAATATAGAACGTCGTATCTGCCTAATGTTACATAATATAGAACGTCGTATCTGCCTAATGTATCATAATATAGAACGTATCTGCCTAATGTTACATAATATAGAACTTCGTATCTGCCTAATATTACATAATATAGAACGTCGTATCTGCTTAATGTATCATAATATGGAACGTCGTATCTGCCTAATGTATCATAATATAGAACGTATCTGCCTAATGTTACATAATATAGAACTTCGTATCTGCCTAATGTTACATAATATAGAACGTCGTATCTGCCTAATGTTACATAATATAGAACTTCGTATCTTCCTAATGTTACATAATATAGAACGTCGTATCTGCCTAATGTTACATAATATAGAACTTCGTATCTGCCTAATGTTACATAATATAGAACTTCGTATCTGCCTAATATTACATAATATAGAACGTCGTATCTGCTTAACGTATCATATTATGGAACGTCGTATCTGCCCAATGTTACATAATAAGGAACGTCGTATCTACTTTATATTACATAATATGGAACGTCGTAACTGCCCAATGTTACATAATATAGAACGTAGTATCTGCCTAATGTATCATAATATAGAACGTATCTGCCTAATGTTACATAATATAGAACTTCGTATCTGCCTAATGTTAAATAATATAGAACGTCGTATCTGCTTAACGTATCATATTATGGAACGTCGTATCTGCCCAATGTTACATAATAAGGAACGCCGTATCTACTTTATATTACATAATATGGAACGTCGTAACTACCCAATGTTACATAATATAGAACGTCGTATCTGCCTAATGTTATATAATATAGAACGTCGTAACTGCCTAATGTTACATAATATAGAACGTCGTGTCTGCTTAACGTATCATAATATGGAACGTCGTATCTGCCCAATGTTACATAATAAGGAACGTCGTATCTACTTTATATTACATAATATGGAACGTCGTAACTACCCAATGTTACATAATATAGAACGTCGTATCTGCCTAATGTTACATAATATAGAACTTCGTATCTTCCTAATGTTACATAATATAGAACGTCGTATCTGCCTAATGTAACATAATATAGAATGTCGTAACTGCCTAATGTAACATAATATAGAACGTCGTAACTGCCTAATGTTACATAATATAGAACGTCGTAACTGCTTAATGTATCCTAATATAGAACGTCGTAACTGCCTCATGTATCATAATATGGAACGTCGTATCTGCCCAATGTTACATAATAAGGAAAGTCGTATCTACTTAATATTACATAATATGGAACGTCGTAACTGCCCAATGTTACATAATATAGAACGTAGTATCTGCCTAATGTATCATAATATAGAACGTATCTGCCTAATGTTACATAATATAGAACTTCGTATCTGCCTAATATTACATAATATAGAACGTCGTATCTGCTTAATGTATCATAATATGGAACGTCGTAACTGCTCAATGTATCATAAGAAGGAACGTCGTAACTGCTTAATTTATCATCATATGGAATGTCGAAAATGATTAATGTATCATAATATAGTCTTCGTAACTGCTTAATGTATCATAATATGGAACGTCGTAACTGCTCAATGTATCATAAGAAGGAACGTCGTAACTGCTTAATGTATCATCATATGGAATGTCGAAAATGATTAATGTATCATAATATAGACTTCGTAACTGCTTAATGTATCATAATATGGAACGTCGTAACTGCTTAATCTATCATCATATGGAATGTCGAAAATGATTAATGTATCGTAATATAGAACGTCGTAACTACCTAACGTTACATAATATTAAATGTCGTAACTGCTTAATGTATCCTAATATAGAACGTTGTAACTGCCTAATGTTACAGAATATAGAACGTCGTAACTGCCCAATGTTACATAATATTAAACGTCGTAACTGCTCAATGTATCATAATAAGGAACGTCGTATCTACTTAATATTACATAATATGGAACGTCGTATCTGCCTAATGTATCATAATATAGAACGTCGTAACTACCTAATGTTACATAATATTAAACGTCGTAACTGCTTAATGTTACATAATATAGAACGTCGTAACTGCCTAATGTTACATAATATAGAACGTCGTAACTGCCTAATGTTACATAATATAGAACGTCGTAACTGCCTAATGTATCATAATATGGAACGTCGTATCTGCCTAATGTATCATAATATGGAACGTCGTAACTGCCTAATGTATCATAATATGGAACGCCATATATGCTCAATGTCGCTTAAAATAGAGCGCCATATCTGCCGTGAAATGCATATGGATTTACAAGCATTTCCAATGTTATCTTTCAAAGTATGGTTGAAGCACTCAAGTTTGCAAGTTAAGTATCGAATGGGGGAAAAAGGGGAGACATATAAGTGTTTAATGAAATTATTTAATAGCAACCCAATATATTTTAATGCCACTTATATTCCATTTCATAAACTTGTCACAAATAATGAAATTACATGAGGCCACCACGGAGTTCCATATATACCTGGTACCATGACCCATGACCTTTTACAATTGACCTCTCTCGAGGTAAGGGAGATAACTCTAATTGAAACTACGTCTTTTACAAAAGGCCAGATGATCCTGTTTTCTCAGTTCTTGTTTTTTTGCCATTAATAACGGATTAAGTAAATAACATACAATTGTAGAGTTTAATACAAAGATATTTTCATTAATGTTTAAATTAAAATTTGAACTACTATCTGGGAATATGAAAAATAATATTAAATAAACGCATGAAAGTGTATTTGAAAATTCAAATTGTACTTTTAATATCCGAATTCTCATATAATATATATAACCGAAACTAGTACAAAATGTATTTTATCTAACTGTAAAATCTGAACAATAAAACCAATTTCACAAATTAAAAAAACGAAAATTTATTTTGCACCTCAATCAAGTGATTCATTTAATTCTGGTAAATCTGAATTTCAATACATATGTCATTTTGTACGCAATTTTAATCAGAAAGCACATTCTAACAAAGTAAAAATGAAGTAAACTAGGGAAGATATAAAAATGTTCTTTTCAACAATCCATACAAATAGAAAAAATTCAAAACACTTTACAGAGTTTACATTATGAAACTATCAGAATATAGACAGACTACAGTTAATTCATCCATATATCATACCCAATTAGAAACATTAGAAGGCAAAGTTTGTTAATTTTAGTTATGGTTTCACAAGGAACAAAAATTCTCCCGATATAACAATAAACTTATGATGTCATGATACAGCAAAATTTTCTTGCATATTGTGTTGAACCATGTACAAAGTTTTGAGACATTTAAAATGGAAAGTACTCATTAAATGATGCCAAATCAAGGATATTGTTAAAATTACATCGGCTAACAATGTTTGGAAACAACATTTATTTTTATTTTTATTCAATGCTATAGTTGAAGCATTTGTAAAATCATAAAATGCAACAGATTTTCCTTGAGTAATGCATATCAGGTGATTCTTGTTAAATGAAAGGAGATCAAATTCATTTAAAACAGTCAAAAATCACAAAAATAAATATAAATGATAATTTATTAAACCACTAAATGTTTACAAAAACACACATGGAATAATATTGAAGCTTTTTATCACATGTAGATTACTTATTTACTGTTCAGGAATGTATGGTCCTTAACTCAAGGATCTCATATTTGGGGTAACTTTTTCCAGAAAAATTCCTTCAAATTAGTAAATACTTAATTAAGTAAAGTTATATACAGTTAGGAAAGAAAGATTGCATGTATGTTTAGTCATAACTACAACTAATGAATAACACTGACCTTTTTCCTATTTTGATTGAAACTAAAAATAGACTATTTGAAATATTACCAGTGTAAAATAGGCCATAAAATTATTTCATGCATGTATGAGTTTTGGTATGCATGCATTGTATACTAAAAAAAAAATGTATATTGACAAGTGTGTTGCGACTAGAAACAATTAATGTAAGAAATGTTATGAAATCTTCTCACCAGTACGTCAGTTTCATTCTTTAAACATACACAAACTGGAAATCCTATTTTGATTTTTTGTTTCAAGGCTACAGATCTAGAATGTTTGCACAGCTTTAACTACTGATATAAGGGTTGACAAATACTGTATTTGACTAAATAAAGCCCCCATCCCTTACAAGCACCTGTATTCTTTTCTAGTCCGAGTGTCCCATCTATACACTATAATATACATTAATTTACACATTCTAATGTTATACACAAATGCATAGTATTGCTGATAAAATCTTTCAAGCTCCCTAAAAGATGAAATTTATCACAGGTATGTTAAAATATATTTCTTCTTCTTTCATTAATTTTTTTTTCTTTATCCAGGCATATGTTTCTTGTCACCACAAATTAGTTATCACTATTTCTGTGAAGTTGTTTCATTTGAATTGTGACTATCATAGTATCTTCTCTTCATTGTCCGATATTTCATCAAAAAATACAGTGCCTCAATTTCCTTTTGGACATATTCTCCTTTGGTGATTAGGGCATCAATTTCTTGCGGATCTGTTATATTTCTGTTCTTCCTAAAAGCGTTCCTCTGTCGTTCCCTGAAGTATTCATGCCCCTTTGGATAATCACGCCCCATGTGTAGCAGCTGTAAAACAAACACCGAAAAGTAATTTACACAAACACTTGGCATTTGTCAAGAAGAATTTAAGCTACCCAGTTTATTTTCCCAAAAATTACAAATGATTTTGCTAAATTAAAAAATAAATTCAAAACAACAATCAAGTGAAAATTAAATAATTTCATCACAAAAAAAACCACTTCTATTTTCAAAATAAATACATTGACAAGCATTCTGATTGTTATCAAATGATGACATAGTTTTATGAGAAAAAATTCTTTGTCCAATTTAAATCTTTAGGGAAGGGTCCCTAATTGCAATACGTAATGTACTATTGGGAACCATCGGCAGTTTCCTTAAACGAGAAAATACTCAGAAAGTGCCGACAGTTGTTGATTGACTTAAGTAGTGTTTTTCTATAGCTCTTAAGTTTTTTAAAGGACTTTTCCAGTTGCATTTTTCTACTAGCTTACCTCCCCTTAGTTTGAAACTTGGAATCAGACATCTGAGTGTTCAAAATTATCAGTCAATTTTTTTCTTCTGAATGATTCAATATTTAACCCTTTCACCACTGAAGACCATGACAGACTCATCCATATCAATGCATGGTAGACTCTAATAAAGTCACATAGGGTAAAATGGTTATAGATGGGGGCCAGTCTACAAGATTTTCTAACACAGAATAGACTAATTACTTTCAGTTTTAGGTTTTTACTGTGACGTAAGTTGTTGTCACTTATGTGTAACTTACCGTTTTGTAGAGCTGTATAACACGACTTCGCTGGCTCATGGCCATCATGTCACCTGAGCGTTAGCACCTGTACCACTAAATGTAAACCTTTTTTTCAATACTGTACATGTAAGTCCAAATCTGGAGAAAGAAAAAAACATGGTTTAACAATCTATCTTTTATTTGTTCAAGTTCAAGTTCTTTATTCCTTTAAGTCGTCTAACTTATCAGTTTCAACATAATTTTACCTTTTTTACCCAGCAACAAGCCCATGCCTGGTAATAAGCCCACCCAAATGGAAACAAATGCTATTTCAAACTTACCTCTTACTTCGAGTCAGAAATTATGTGTTGACTTCCTTGGTTTATTTACAATATGTACAGTATAAAAAGCAGCAAAATACAAAACAATATATAGTACTTATACATATGTCCTTATATTAATAAATAAGCTACAGTTGCGTGACTGCACAACGTTCCATAAATAGCATGCCCACATCGTGCATACATAATGCGCACATCATCAACACATGGAGCGCACAACTTTACGATTTAACAATCGCTCACCCAGTAGTACGCTTCTTTCCCCACAAATGTGCGATTTAGTACATTTGATTGATCAATAATACAGAATGAAAACAATTTGGAAGGCTGGTATGGTAAAAGGAACACTAGTACTGTATAAATTAACTTTTCATCACATTAATTACATATTATACTAAATTTTACTGTAACTACACGTTACATAATATTACTGTGATTGTGTGAAAACTGTCAAGAATGGGTTTTGCTCCTAGGTAACAGAACGGGAAAAAACATTTTGATGAGTTCACCTGGATTTTCACAACTTACCAAGTTATGTAAGTGCTACGGCCCGTGTGGGGATAACTATGGTTGACGTACATGTACAAAGAGGCGATATTTACCTGTATATGTGGAGGAGTCCAAATGTGTAATAATTTTACATGCGTTGATTCGGGTTGTTTAAAAAAAACAGAAACACCATTTCTGAATTAAAGTAATTCAAGTTAATATGTTTAAACTTCGAACCATATATATTGTTAAGCCATTTCTAAATTTACACCAACCACGATTGTCATTGCACAACATTTTTTCCATTGTCCGCACAAATGTGTGCAAGCAATAATCGTCCAGATTTGAATCGTGCACACATTGTGCGCACACCACACATCTAGCCCGAGTGTCCTCTGGCCTCAACACCAGACTTAGACATTTTGACAGATATAGCACACCAGACATGTATCTGTCAAACTGTCTAAGTCGGGTGTCCAGAGGAAACTTGGGCTAACCGCAAATCGTGTTATGTTGTGCAATCTCACAAATGTATGATATCACAGCTAGACAATATTCAGTACAAATAGACGCATAGAGGAGTGTGAACAGTAACCAGAATATAGTCTGACTCGTACACTAATCGTAGACATCTAGTATATGTCAAAAAGTCTGGTATCAGGGCCAGAGGGAACTCGATCACGAGCTTTAAGGTCACACAATATGCACAATCTGTTTATTCTTTCCGTCTGTTATGACTACCACAGTCAAATACTACAGTAGGTCAGTTGCAAATGTTGTTTGTTTACCAAATTTCACCGTGCACTAATCAAAGATTCAGAGTCATATTTACATTGATAATAATGACTAATTCTAGCAATAATCTGCATGGATTCAACCGTAATTTACTATATACACAGTTTGGTGTATGGGTTATAAAACATGTAAATAGGTAAACATATTTTCTTTTAAAATTTAATCGTTTCCAAATTTATTCGTTTCTAAAATTTCTTTATAGAAATAGTAAATGTCTATCAATGAAATCCAGAAAAACACTGTGTTCAGCACTGATACAATGCCATTTTGATTATGCCTGCTGTCTTGGTACACAGCCTAACCAAAATATTTCAAAATAAACTACAAATTATGCAGAACAAAGTTGTAAGATTTATTCCCCGGTAGGATCATAGGAAACGAATATCATTTGAGGAACTTGCATCGTTAAATATGCTAAATGTAAATCATAGAGTTAAAAAGCTTCGTCTCAATCATGTTTTTAATAGTATCATCAGTGCTGTCCAAAATATATGAACAAAGGTTTTAGTAGAATAACAATACTCGTTTTACAAGATCTTGTGAACACAATTTTTTAGTACAATCTATTAGGGGAGCTGAGTCCTCCACTTTTTTCAATAATGGAATCAGAGATTGGAATTCTTTACCTAGGTCAATCAGATGTCTACACAAAAAGCATCAATTTAAACTTCAGGTTAAACATCACTTGATGGAAATAGATAAGAGACTAAGAGGGAACATCAAAATGAATTTGTCTTTTTATAATATATAATTACCCTATACCACTTAAAGGATGTACGCTTCTGAGGTTTCAATCACGTTCAAGTCTCGTTTTGATCCGGTGTAACAGGTTTTTGTAATACAGATTTAACAAATTATGATCAAGTTTATTAGCAAACACGCATCTGAAAAATATGTCAAAAAACTACATGCCTGTTGTTTGTAGAATTTTATTACAAAATTTAAAAAAATTACCAATTTGGTGGCCATTTTGAAAATGTGTATTAATGTGTATTTCTCGCGCATCAAAAAAGGCACAAATATCACCTTTTTTGACACTAGATTGATCACTTAAGTTGTCATTGTGTCACCATTTTTAATTGTAGCAATTTCAATTCTGCTGTACAACTTTATAATGTTTAATATGATAAAATAATATGCAACAAACTGGAAAATTATACATTATTGATATTTTTTTTACATATTTATTGTTACTGAAGCACTTTTGATTTTTGACCCTGAAAAAGGTTAAAAAATAACACAAATGATAATGGGACAAGAAAAGAAGCACACTGAGCCCCAATTTTTGTGAATGTTTTAGAAAGAGAAACACATTTTCTTTTAATTCATTAAATATTAAAAAAAAGTTTAATAGCAGAATGTTTTATATCAAGCATTTAATCTGCAAAAAATGGTAAAAAAATGAGTATTTTTTCATACTTCCATAATTTAAAAGAAAATGATATTTTCATCAATTCTACCAACATTCAGGCTATATCTTACCATCGTCCCATTTGGGATCATTCCAATTGCGTTTCCAAAAATTATGAAATAATACAATTTTTATTTGTTTCGGAACTCCTCGGGGTTTATCCATCATAATTGCCAACCATTATAAGGGAAATAACTCCTCCGTTCTTACAAGGGGCACAACAAATGCATGGTTTCTTACGCGATTTATTCCGTTGTGAATATATAGCCTACATATTTTAGTGATCAACGCTCTATATACTACTCTTACCATCGTCCCACTAAATCAGCAACAGAAAACTATCATTTATTTATGTTTTCCCAAAAAATATTCCTAGCCCCTTTTTTGATTGTGGCAATCCCCAAAGAAAACCCCTTTATAGTGTAGGAAAGTCATGACAAAAATGAAAGTACGCCTAGTACACAACTCGCTATCGGCCCTCTATATCCTACTGTTACTATCGTCCCAGCAGATCAACGCTCCATATACTACTCTTGTCATCGTCCCACTAAAATAGCAACAGAAAACTATCATTTATTTATGTTTTCCCAAAAAATATTCCTAGCCCCTTTTTGATTGTGGCAATCCCCAAGGAAAACCCTTTCATAGTGTAGGAAAGTCGTGACAAAAATCTATATCCTACTCTTACCATCGTCCCACTACATATCAACGCTCTATATACTACTCTTACTATCCTCCCACTAAATTACCAATGACGGAATAAATCGTCCAATGTTAGATAACATAATATATTTCCGTCAATGCCGGAGGAGTTATCCCCCATCCTAAATCAGTAGAAATATGTTGGATCACATGCGAGGAGTTCCGAATGGACCAAAACACATCTTACACACGCCGATTTTATTAGGTGGTGGGCATCATCCCACTTGGGACGATGATAAGATATAGCCAACATTCATACATATATCTGATAACACACTTTGAAGAAATTGTAAGAATTTGTTCTGCAAAAACGAACACACGGACATATAGTTTTTTTTACATTTTCTACTATGCCATTAACTCCTTTTTCCAAAAATCCATATAAGAAAAAAAGTTTTATACAGGAAATTTTTGACTTCTCACAGGTGTTAATAATTATAGTATTCATTATAAGAACCATCATATCATTTCGACCGGTTGCTAATATTTTTCCAAATGACCCCATTGGAAAAGAAAAAAAAATCAAAACTTTCATGGGTCATCCTAGGTAGAAGATTACCGGTTCAAGATAATTTTTCACTGTCTACCTCCAATATTTAATGTGATATTCATACAAACTCACCAGGGATAATACTACTACCTAGTGCTGAATATGTGCTTTTCAATTGAAATTAATATAATTTTTAGTCATATGCATTTTGTGATATCTGAAGGTTAGTCTTTCATCAAATACCAGTCTGTGTTCTCATTGCTTGTGTAATGCAGAGACGTGTGTAATGTAATTTTATGTTTGCCATGCCTATCTTTTACATGAATAGACATTATTATTATTTTAATGATAGTGAGTGAATTTGAATGTGTCATTTTCTATGCTATTCTGATAAAATTATATGAATTACATGCACACAAATTAAAATTATCTGACTTTAAATACTGCGTTGTACAGTTAGAGGAGTTCCAGCTGTAGTGATCTTCGAGCTCTCAAGCGAGTTTCATAATATTTTGATCTTGATGAGAACAGTACTGTTCGATTTCGAGAAGACGATTAGGCTAACTCAACGAACATACATAAAAAGATGAAATAAAAGTGCAAAAATATGTAATTTCAAACAACTAACAGCGGCTAAGTTAATACTTACAGTGGTATCTACATTAAAATTTGCATTCTGTTACGTGACGGTTGACATTCAACGAAAAAGTGTGTTTTGGAACTCTTTTATTGAAGTTCGATCTGTGTCATCTACACGCTCAAAGATATTTCACACCATGCACGCGGTGTGCAGTACTTAAATTTTGAGGAGAAGACAAGGTGCAGGCTGGGTTTTTCTTAGCTTATCGGCCTTGGGCGCGTTTCACGTTTGAATACTTTCTATTTAAACACATTTCGTAATATGTTTTACGGCATGGCCGTTAGTGAGGGCGGAGCCAGGTTGTACTGTAAATGTATCGGAATGTCGGTACTGTACTCTTTCAAGCATTGAGTGATGTGTTAAATTACTAAATCAGACCTACATGTATAGCTATACAGTGTATATTACAGATAAGTTTCCTTTCTTGATTTCTTTTTGGCTGACAAGATGTTTGATATCTTGAAGTTTTCCGCCTAGGCGTATGATGACATGACATTAATGTGAGAACGCGAAAGGTTCATTAGACTATATAAGTATTTAAATTTGCACCTCTTGAATCCATTGCAAGAATCAAGTGCAGCATATTCTACAAAGACATTGTTATAAAACATATTAGGATGGATATTGTTAATCATGTATAATAGCATAGTTATCTGATATCCACGAAAAAATATACATATATATATGTATATATCTTTACGAATAAGCCCTTTGGATTACTTCAAACTTAACTTCAATGATTTATAAATATTGTATCCAGAGAGAACTTATGCATAGTATTTTACTTTTTTTATGCTTTTTATGTCTAAAAATTAATTTGTTCAATGCTATACAAACTGGATTTATATGAAGTTTCTATTAAAATAAGAAGCATATGCGAAATCACATTTTTTGTCATTTTTCAATACCCATCATTGCAGCCAAGAGAGTCAATAGATCTATATATCATATATATATTGTGGATGAATACATTTGTTTCAGCAATTTACTGACTATATGCTTTATATGTCTCTGCTTTATGTATAGTTTTAGCAATAGAGAAAATGTATTGTTTCCTCAATTAGAAATTGAATCAGTTCAGCACATTAAACTGGATAGATTTTTTTTTAAATCGTGCAGATTTGTAAAACAGCAGATTTTCTTTTATGAATAAAAAAAGCTGTGAGATAGTAATCAAAAATGAAAATGTTACAGTATGGATTCAATTTTTTTCTTCTATTTTCTTCGTGCAAAATATTAATTAAAAAATTCTGATGAAAATATTTGTATGTTTTTTTTTATCCTATCATTTTGCGTCACTGTGATAAACTCCCTTTTTGTTGACAACCAGCACGTTGTTTTGTTGATATTCCGTTTTCTAAATATACACCACTGCAATCTCTACCCAGAGTTGTCGTAGGGAGTGCAAGGACCGTAACTCTACGTGATAGTCTCGTTCAACCAGACTCTTGTTGTCTGCGCAATCGTCTGATTGACCGAGACTACACTGCCGATACGATAATTTTTCGACCATTCAGAACTAGAGCAATGTAGCCGGTAACGTTATGTCAAGAGAGTTTACATCTTTAACCGGAAAGTATCAAATATTTAAGTATCCTATAGTTAGATATAAGTTTTAAATCTTACAAAAATGTAACGTTTGTTCGAGATTCGGCAAACGAGACCTCGTTTCGAGATCAAGATGGCGGAGACTACAGCGCGTGCGACCGGCGGCCATGTTAAGACAAGTTTTTCAGTTCCATAGGTATTGTGAATATTCTTTATTTTTCTTACATACGTGTTACCTATAGGGAGAGCTTCGCTCTCACGGGCCCGAAGGGCCCGTGAGAGAGCTCCGCCCTCTATGATATGCTTTTATCTTTTGTATTGCTGGTGATAATAGATATTTGTAAGCGCCTTAGGGTAAAGAAAGCGTTAATACTTTTCATATGAAACATTTTCAACTTTCATTAGGAATTAATATTTACGTTTAGCTAGTTTTATGTCAGTGGGTTTTTTATCATACGAACCTGGATGTATTTTTTACTTCCGTGCTAATTGTATGCATTAATATTAAATCCATTCTCTGAGCGATATCCTCCAGGACCAGATCTAGAGACATATAGTATATACATGTACAAGTACGTCTCTGCCAGGTCCCCACTAGAAATCAGCAAGCCATTTCTCTCAGTTTTATTGGTTATTCTAGGTAATATGACAAACTCAGATCCATCTGTATTTCGATATTTGTTTTAATTATTTATCTGCAACTTTCCAGTTAATTGCAATATTATGTAACTCAATTCTCAGAATTACTACTTTTGTATCTTGCTCACTTTTAAATTAGTTACTTTGATACTTTCTACTGAGATTATATATTGCATCCTCGATATCCAGGGGTTACGCTCACTTTCGCTCTTTACACACCTGGAATATGTCATAGCAAAATTGAAGGCACGATATAGCTGTTTGATTGGTCTCGGGTAAAAAAAAATGACCAATCGCTAGGCTGATACCTCTCCCTTGAAGATTTTAAAGGAGAGACGCCCAACTTCAAAGCCTGTCAATTTTTACCGTTACATGACCGCGAGATTATTTTGATGTACAACAAAGGATCGAACTAGTCTTCTTGTCTCATCAATAAGGTGGCGTACACCGAGCCTTCAATTTTGCCATGACATATTCCAGGGGGTGTAGAGAGCGAAAGTGAGCGTAACTCCTGGATATCGAGGATGGTATATTGATGAATGCTATACAGTCTTTACATGGATTTATGATGAATTGTATGTACGTTGTAAGATTTGCCCTTTACCTGAATAAGATATCATTATTTTTACTCTCACGGATGTAGTAATAAAATGCACAGGACAGAAATAGAAAAAGGGGCACACAATAGTGTCATGAATATGTTCAAATAGAAAAACAAAGTATAAGAAGAAGATACATCCATGGCAGTAAATGTAGACGATTACGTGATCGCTTCGTACAGGATGGCTCCATCAAAAACGGCGAAAAAAAATACAATTTAATGATGTGACGTCATCACTTTTGTTCAGAAATACATGCAAGTTTCCGTGAATTTTATGCTCGAGAGTTTGAGAGCCATTTCAAAGACGGGTGGCTCAATTTGGGTACTGGCTCAATGTGGGTAGTAGCCTGACGTTACCACAGTCTGTTTAAAAATGGCATAATGTATACGGCAGTAATCTGAAATGTAGAACAGAATGATGATGGCAGGAAAGAAGAAAAACATGAAAGGTTTTGAAATTTAAGGAAGGAGCGCTGGAGCATGTGACGTCTAGATCTGATGGAATGCCATATATATTGTACATGACGGTAGGGGGAACGCAACAAGACCATGCACTATTTTGTTACCCCGCTCCGTAAAAATAATAAACATGGCTATAAGAGGCCTTCTATCCATCAGCATCCGGTTATACAGCTCCAATAGAAGCTAGCTTACATATCATTGACACTAGCATGCAGGGAGTAGTTTTTTTTTTTTTTTTTTTTTTTTTCTTCTGTTTCCTTCTTCTTTTACATTTATTGTTCTTCTTGGTGGCGCTTGTTTGTATCATTTCAACTTTCCTGTCACTTTCTTGTATGTGGACTCCATATTGTGGGTGCGAGTTCGAATTGTGCCTGGAAATGGTTTGGGAGCTATATGTCTCTAGTATACCCCGATAATATATTACGTCAAAATTAGCACTTGACGGGAGAGGTCACATCAAACAGATTATAAATACTGAAAACTGTTGTTTTTTAAGATAGTAAGGGAATGATGAAAGAAAAATAATTATTCCCAACCTTGAGGGTAATATGAAAGAAACAAATTTCAATCCTTGTGATTTTTTGGTTGTCTAACGCTCGGTAGAGCCTTGGTAAGACACTAACTTATATCTAATTCCGTGGGTTAGACAACCAAATAAATCACCACTCGAGTTTGATAACTCTCTGTTTCACCCTCAAGGTAGGGGAGGATTTTATTAGTCAGCCCTATGGTATGACATATAGCGTATGAATAGAAGCAATAATGTAGAGTCACAAAAACAGCATTAGATCTGACATCACACTAAGCTCTAGACAGGAGAGGTAAATAAAAACAGGATAAAAAACCTACAGTAAATCAATTATCACAATCAATTATTTATTCATTTGAACGTATAACCGCTAATGCCACCAGCCACGTTTCATATTACTACACATACACTAGAAAACAAGAGGCTCAATGGGCCTGTATCGCTCACCCGGTATTAATCTCACAATTGTAATCTTAGAAATTGAATAATAAAACTGTTCATTATTTTTTCATATTATTCTCGACAAGTGATTGGCCAGAAGTGAATCACGTGTCCATCGATAAAAACCGATATTGACTTGGAGCGCGTGATTTTAGTTGAAGGACTGGGTGTTTCTTAAAATAGAATAATAACGTGTCTCCAAACGAACTTATCGTCCCGCTTCCGTAGCTTTTTGCTGTGTTTTTTCAGATTGCTAACATTACTGTTTTGAAAATAATAAAACAGTTGTAGCCTTTGACTTCGGTCAATACCTGGATTTATCGACCCGCGAAAAGATATATTGACCTCGGACTGCGTCCTCTGTCAATATATCTTTTCTCGGATTGATAAATCCAGGTATCGACCTCAGCCAAAGGCTATAATTGAATATTATTAAGAAGATGACTTTTAAAGATTTATGCACTATGGACCAGATGAGACCATGAAAGTGTGTCACGGTCATTCACATCAGCAATCAATCACCCTGTATGCTTTAGTTATTCAGAAGAAGTCGTTTAAAGATTTCAACATATTTGACCCCTGTGACTTTGAATATGGGCAAAGGTAATTTATTTGAACAAACATCGTAGCCCATCACGCCAATATCCTTCTGGCCAAATAGCATAACCCTGGACCTTTTGGTTATACAAAAGAAGTTATATAAAGGTTTTTAAGACAATTGACACCTGTGACCTTGATTATGAGTGAAGGTCATTTGTTTGAACAAACTCGGTAGCCCTTCATGCCAACATCCTTTTGGCCAAATATCATCACCCTGAACCTTTTAGTTATACAGAGGACGTTGTTTAAAAGTTTTGAAGACAAATTACCCTTGTGACCTTGAATATGGACAAAGGTCATTCATTTGAACAAACTTGGTAGCCTTTCATCCCAACATGCTTCTAGTGAAATATCATCACCCTGGAGCTTTTGGTTATTCAGAAGAAGTTGTTAAAATATACCAACATATTTGACCCCTGTGACCTTAAGCATCGGCAAAGGCCATTAATTTGAACAAACTTGGTAGTGCTTAATCCCAGCATGTTATTTGCCAAATATCATCATCCTGAGCCTTCTGGTTAATCAGAAGAATTTGTTAAATGATTTTAACATATTTGAACCCGGTGACCTCGTATCGTTAGCCTAGACATTTTGATAATTCAGAAGAAGTCGTTTAACAGTTTTTAAGACAATTGACCCCTGTGACCTTGAATAAAGGCAAAGGTAATTTATTTGAACAAACTTCGTAGCCCCTTCATCTAACATCCTTCTGATAAAATATCATCACCCTGGACCTTTCGGTTATACAGAAGAAGTTGTTTAAAGGTTTTTTTTTAGACATTTGACCCTTATGACATTGAATATGTGTGAAGGTCATTCATTTGAACAAACTTGGTAACCCTTTATACAAGCATACTATTGGCGAAATATCAACACCCTAGACCTCTTGGTTATTTAGAAGAAATTGTTCAAAAGTTTAAACATATTTGACCCCTCTGTGGCATTGAATATGGGCGAAGGTCATTCATTTGAACAAACTTGTTAGTGCTTCATCATCATGTTATTGGCCACATATCATCATCCTGTGCCTTTTGATTATTCAGAAGAAGTTGTTTAAATATTTTTACATATTTGACCCCTGTGACCTTGAAAATTGACAAAGGTCATTCATTTGAACAAACTTGGTAGACCTTCATCCCAGCATGCTACTGGCCAAATATCATCAGCCTGTGCCTCTTGGTTATTCAGAAGAAGTTGTTTAAAGTAAAAAGTTAACGTCGGACGGACGACGGACGCCGCACCATGTCATAAGCTCACTTGGACCTTCGGGCCAGATGAGCTAATAAAAAATACATGTTCCTTACATCTTAAATATTGGGTTCATCAGATAAATTATTTCATTACGTTGAGAGCGTAGGATATGATTTTAATAAGATTGCTTCAACATTTAATGTTGCATTAAGCAGTCGGGCGTGTTGGAAGTAAAAAAAGTTACCATTTGCAAATTAGAGATTGTTCCAGATCACATTACCAGTTGGAGGCCTCTCTATTGCCACAATGTATACTTCTATACATATAGGCGTCTATGGTGTGAGAACAAGCGTTCGGATGACGCAGAAAGCGGTGCGTATGCAGATAAAATTTGGGAAACTTATGACAGTATCTGGTTGTTCAAAACTCAACGTCAGAGGGAAGTTGCAGCGTTGTGTTAGAAGTGAAAACTACCAACATGTCACAAGAGGCTTGGGTATGTATTTGATACTGGCTAATGTAAGAATGCAACTGACATGGGAGAGAATGGCTTATTCAGGAAGTGTTAGTTTATTATATTTTTATCGAAAGGTGAGGTTGGTTTTGTTTCGTTTTCTCCATTTTTGCAAATTAAGCGAAATGGGCATACTATGATACTGAAACAATTGATTTCATACATACACTTATTTGATAGCATTTGTATTATTATCAATTAATAGAATCATTTTATAGAAGAAAGTGTTCAATAAAGAAGAGATCAATTTTGACGAATGGAAAATGTTTGATATCTTTATGGAACAATAAAAGGTGGGTTAGTATTTGTGGGGACACATCTAACTTGAGAAACCGGTACCGGCTTCGTGCATTGACAGAGGTCAAGAATAGGACGTCACAGCATGGGTTTTCAGGCAGCACACGTAAGTTTGGCACCGTGTTCTGGACACAACGAAGTAATGTGTTCATCCTTAATGGAGACCTTTAACAGTTGCCATGAGGAACAAGCAAAAACGTTTGCTACAGGTGTCGCTGGAAGTTGATACACAGATATCTACATACGTACATTTTACAGACAGCTAGTCATGATCAGGACACGAAGGTTATAAACATGGCAATTAAAGAATAGTGTCAACATGAATTGTGAAGCCTGTCATATCCACATTGTTATTCATATTTACCGTAGAGTCATTAGTAATGTTATATTGAAATGTATTCTGTTCGATGGAGTTTTTATGAACTTTGTCTGCCATGGAAACTTTGTCCCTCATCCATGGCCTTTCATCCTGAATAAAAGTTTTGCAGTAATAGTCATCACATATTTCACATTGTCTAAAAATACCAATATCTAGAATGTATGCAAAACTGTTTTAAACTTAATAGTGTAAAGATATTAATCAAATCAGTAAATCACAGTGGTTTGTTACAAATGTCTAATACACATATATATATATGCTATGTGCAGTGACCCATATCAGTATCATATGTTTGTGTATTACACATTTGTAACGAACCACTGTGATCGAATGCAACCAGATTATGGGACTCATGGAAATTATTGTGGGCAAACTATTGGGTTATATTGACATTGGTAACCATGAAAGTGACACGAAATATCCGTCCCAGCATCTGAAAAATGACTAACCATCCAACAAGTGCCAACATTGCCAGGTGGGGTAACCTATGTTGATTAGATTTTGCTGATTATTAGGGTTGATATCGATTTATTTTAAACTATGTCCTGTACATTACCTGTTCCTCAAATAAATATAAGGTGCCTGTCAATGACATCAGTAACCACACTTGCTAGAATATCAGTTAATAGAGATGGTAGTGGACATTGTTTTGTGAGGATGAACATTTTTCTGGGTGCTGTTGACGTCGCCACCTATTTCCAACATTTTCCGATAGATGCAGCCATCATGCACACAATGCAGATAAAAATAACTTGAAATTGAAGTTATTCAGGGGTCAGATTAGACCTGTAGTGTCGGTATAGCTTTCAAAAGGAAAGACCACCCTGTCTGCCTCCTTCATACTAAATTTTACTCATTTGAAATGGTATCTGTGTTCTCTAAAATAACAAATTCCAATCTCCTGAATACATTGCACCACAAGCCTTCAGGAATTGGGCTACTAAATGGACAGATTTTAACAAAATTATCACCGAGATGTGTGGTAATTGAATTTGATAAATGGTATACATTTGTTTCACTTTTTGAACACATTTGCACATGCTCATTTACCTGTGTATGGTTTCATCCAGAAAACAATTAGAATACACATTTATTAATTTAAAAAGGGGGGGATGTGGGGATTGAAATTTTAGGGTTACTGTAGTGTAGCCTATTTGTAGCGATTTCCCCAAGGCACATATCTGACATTGTAGAAAATTTAATGGACTTTATTTTTCCTCTTTAACATTATCTTTTTAACAACTTTTCTGGTTCGTCTAGGTTCATTAGATGTTGTTCAGTGTAAATATAAATTTTAAGGCCAAACAAAAATATTTGGTGTTTCCAGTAACCCTAGTTTGTTGGTGCCTTCCCTTAACTTCTATATAAACCATATAAAATTATCTTTAAAATGTTATAGGAATCACTTTTTTTTTTGTCTTGCCTAAAACCTGTCTTATTTCATACTTTAAGGAATCCAACATAATGACTGGATTTGGCAGTGTAATGATACAATTACACACATTTTATTTAATATTGTTATATTATTTAATAAGAAACAGAATTACAGCTGTATAATTAATTTTGCTGGATGTTAAAAATAAAATACTTGGAGGTCGGATTACACAGGTTTCATTGTAAGTACTGTAAGGTTGGTCACGGGAAGCTAGGGTTTTAAAAGGTAATTTCAAAAGGGAGGTTATATTATAACTGAAGCTTTCATTTTCATTTATGAATGATACTATTTACTGGCTTAGCTGAATCAGCACAAAGGGTATGTCTGTAGTGTAGACATCACTAGTACTCTTATCCAGCCAATGTATGTATACATGTATATACACAGCTGTATTTTTTTTCGCTGACAGCCAAGTCTGAATGACTAAGCCTGCCATGCTTGAGCGACCCTCAAGGCCAAATTTGCTACAGATATAAGAGCAGACAACAAAGTCAGTCTATCAAGATATTGATTTAGAATGAAACTTTGAAGTGTGCAGATATAATATTTAGGTAATTGTGAAAGAATTCTTAATGTTTCATTTTAGTTTACTTTAGACACATGAGTGCATGAAATGAATGCTTTATTCAATAATGGATTAAAACACTGACAAACATAATCCCAATCACTATAGCTATGTAGAGAATGTGATCAAAGTTGTCAGGGCACTAAAAAGGTCACACCCAGCTGGCAACCTGTACATCACTTTTTCCATATGTATGAATATCATCCTTAGTTATGTGTGAAGCCATCACAGGTATTTTTAAACCCCCTGTGTGGGAGTAGGGCTCAGGCCAAACAAACAAAGAATGTATATTATGTTTTTCTAGTAAACAGATGTTAAAAATAGAACATACGTAACATTTATACTATATTTAAAAACAAAATTAAGTGCATACATGTGTATACAATGTATATCCTACCTTTCGGCAGCACATGACTATGAAGCCATCTTTAATATCTCTCAGGCCTACATCTATGTACTTCAAGTATACAGTGTGCCATTTCTAAGCTATAATTTAATTTATACCACATTTAGATATATTAGTTAATTGATTAAGACTGTATATGTTTGTTGTTATTAGTTTAAATACAATATGACAGAAATTGCAGGAAAAGTGACAAATTTGGGTGTAGGTTCTAAATGATAGATGGATGATGGATCCTAGTCCAGCTTCTGTTGGTGTCATTCTTTAGGTGAGAGGAGAGGGCTGGTGGGCGGCTTTACAGCTGTAATTACAACCTCCTCAGGTTTAAATGGGAATAGTGTTCCATGTGTGTTGATTACAAGAAACTTGACTAAAATGTTTTAAGGAGTGTGGGTTTAAAACTACTGGTCTGGAGCGTTTGACTTTATGGTAGCTTTTAAATCGTTAGTGTAATCCTCCTTGAGTTTTACTAGTCTCCAAACGACAAAGGGACTTCAGTATTAAGTGAAGGTCCTATCCCAATAGCAATCACAACGCTTGTGAATGATGTTTTGTGGTTCACACATTCGTAAAGCTTGGTAACTCTTATTGAGAACAATAAAACATTCTCAAAACTTCTCAATACAAAATATAATTTTGTTGCTGCAGTAAAAAGAATTCAAATCTGTATTATTTATGTAGTTGGTGTAATCTTAATATATTTCGTGGACATTACATAAATTTGAAACATTTAAACTGCTAGTATACAGTGCATGTACATTTTTTATTGTGCATTTCCTGCTAGCAGGCAATATTTTACTGCATAACTTGAAACACATGTACAGGAAAGATTAGGCGGAAAAGGAAGTAGAAAATCTGCCATGTAATTGAGATTTTTTTTTTAACTGATTGATACTTGTAAAGCAAGTTACACACCAAATGTACAAACAGCCCATATTGAAGATGTTTTTAGAATATCAAACTTTCTCATTGGTCAAGAAGTTAAGCCAAATCAAAAAACAATTGTTTCCAGTAACCCTAACCTACCCTAACTTTATGTGCCTACCCTAAACAAAATGGCAGTTTTCAAGGAAGGACTGTTTAAAAGTCAGGATCATTCTGCTATATAACTATCCTAAAACAAAATTGAATTAAAATAAAATTACTTAGTTTCCTACGTGTAGAGCTAACATTTTATTTTGGCCTCATGACCGAAGACGAGATTTACAATTTATTAAAACGGCAATCTGAATCATTTAGCTGTTAGCCTAGTATTGTGAAAATCCAGGTTAGAGCGTATTATTGAGATGACACGTTAAAGTGATTCAGTCTGTGGACACTGCCTACTACAACGGGCCAACAATGATTGGGCCCATTTGTTTGTGTGTGTAAAATCCCATTAAAAATTAAGATAACTGGAAATTTGTTTGATTGGCCCCTCAGGAAAAATTTCAAACTCTGTTGTTGAATCTGACTTAGGATGAAATAAATTTCCTGAAACAGATCTGACACAATCTGTAAGCTTATATTTATACACCCACTAAGAATTTCTAACTTTTTTTTGTAACTGAGAATAAAATGAATTCACTAAAATAGATCTGACTCAATCTGTAAACTGCTTATATTCATACCACAAGGAGTGAATCACCGTCTGTTTCAAAGTCAGCATGCTAATTATCTAGAAGGTCTGTAACACATTTGTTTTGTGTGTACATCGTAATATGCACTGCACACATACACAGCACCAACAATTTTCATCAAAACATATTTATATGCATTAGAATCTCAAATTTTAAAATAAGAAAATAGTTAGTATTAAAAAAACTAACTTAGTCATCAAAATTTGCGATTATGTAGCCCCACAATGGGGTGTTCAATTTTGTATATAGATTACTAGTCTACAGGCAGATTTTGAAAAAAAATAGCAAATTCTACTTGCCCCAGGTGTAGTCTATTTTAAATTATATATTGTGGTATCAGTCTACTAGGGATAAAAACTTTTTTTACTTAATACAGCAAAAAAAAAAAGAGTAGAAAGTGGATTATAAAACTATGGGGAGAAAACGGTCTCATTTTCACACAGATTTAAGAAAGCAAACCCGAGCCACAGTCCTAGTACATGTAACCACTGATTGGTATGTCAGATTACTCCCCTCCCATCTTAGGACTGCACCACTGTTTAGCTGTTTTGTCTACAATATAAATGTGATGGACAAGCCCAGGGCTGAGCTTTAGACCTGGTGAATCAGACGCTGTTGTCCTGGTAAAGTGATTTCCCTTCTGAGTAGATTAGGACCAAGCATGTGTGCACCCAATGTTTAAACATGCAAATGGCATGATGCACATACCGTATTTATCTTTATTGGTGCCCCTATCCTTTTTTCAACACTATAGACAAAACAAAAAATGTGTGGTGTTTACAGTAACTTGTGTACCTACCCTAAACTTTCGAAGGCAATTTTCAAAGAATCACTGTTACAGTCAAGATCACTCTCCTATATATAAACCATAATTAATAAAATTGTTTGCTCAAATAAATTTGAAACCTACCTACCTACCTATTCTAATTTTTTCCACCATGTTACAGGAAACATGTGTTATATATTTTTTTTGTCTGGCCTGACGAATCTATGTTTATATATAAATGTACACAAACCCCTACCCCACACCCTTGATCCTGGCCCTCACTGGTAATATATGGATTAAATACACATTTAGACTGATGTAAGTAAGATTTGCAAAAGTGGATTTTGGTTTGGTTTAATTTTGTTAAACGTCCTATTAACAACTAAGGTCATTTAAGAGCGTGCCTCCATGTGTGTAGTGTATGCGTGCTTGCGCGTGTGTATGAAGGAGACAGGGTATTTTGGTGTGCTTGCCTGCTTGTGATAGCGCGGATCTGTTGCCGACTCTAGTGCTATCTCACTGAAAAGCCAAGCACAGCATTCCGCCCGGTCACATTATACTGACAACGGGTGAACCAGTTATTGCCATTCCCTTCCCCTTAATGCTGAATGTTAAGTAGGGAATAACAGCTACTGTATTTTGACTGTATTTTTACCTGTACAAAGTAATTTTTATGTGAACAGAATTTCTAGCAAACATATGTGTGAATTGATTATTTTATCAATTTAACTGCAGCACAGAGTTAGTGCAGGAAACGTGAGGATATCCTTTACTTTTTACAACATCTGTGACATTTATGTTTTAAAAGTCTGGTTAGCATGTCACAACAACTTTAACACAATAAAGTAATTATATGTTAGGGTATATTTTCAAAAAAAGATCAAAATTTGAAAAAGCTAAAGTAATATATTGGGATTGAAATGACAATCCGAAGACAAGAAGCACAGAAATGGTTTTCATATTTTCGAGTTTTATTTCGAAAAACTGCATTTTGAATAATCAGGCTGTTAGCTGAACCCTGAATTTTAGCTTGTACAAGTACACTTCGTGTTGTTTCCTGTTGCAAATCCTGTAACATCTGGCCACTGGGAATATCAATACTTGTTGTTAATTAAGCTATTTTATTAATTTTGCATGAAAATTATGTATTAAATATGGAATCATTGATCTGTATCCGATACTGACATGTATATGGTGATTTAAGGTGGACACACATACCCCAATGACAGTGCTGGTTGTAAAAAAAAAGGCAAATGTTTAACAAACTAAACAATAGATTCTGAGATACTGTATGCTGGGAAACTGTAGTGTCATTTCTGATTTTATCACCATTCATAATGAGGACGAATTAATCATGACAGCGAAAATAAAATGTGCAACATATGATATATAGTCATAATATGATTATTTTATATGAGAATGGCAAAATTAATGCTTGGTAGATATAGATTATATCCATGAGTTTTCCTGTATACAGTATTCCATTAGACCTACCATATTTGACCTGCAAAACATATAACACTATACTAGATGTAGTGTTCATGTATAATGTACAGTGTGTGCAACGGTAAAGTTTAAAGAAAATGTGCACCGACCCTGCATTACTGAGCATGGACAGGTGCTTTAGGAGTTTCAGTAAGAACTCATTCTTGTAATTGGTATTGCATGTAATTAAAAAAAAATAACCTTACAACTAATACTGTACCATGCACCATGTTCATACAATTATATTGGTATTTTTAGCAATTTTGTCTTTGATGTTTAATTTGGAAGCTATTTTTCGAGTTTTACAAGTGTAAATGACCATATTTGGTATTAACAAGTTCAGGATATAGGAAGCCGAGTTCATATGAGTAACGATTGTACCACATGTACAAAAGAATTGAAAATATTGTGAAACTATGTCCTCTTGTTTTAGCCACTTTTAAACTGAAGAAAACAATTATGTACCCGCAGGAAAATGACATTGTCTGGCCCTTTTAAATGATGCCAAACACTATTGTCATCCAATTAAGTATTAACTGTCTATATCTGATAATGTCAAGCCTTGTTTACATTACAGGCCATCCCAGTGGTGATAGGAGTAGGAGTAGTAGCTGTCACAGCTATCCTGGCTAAGATTTTCCTGTTTGGGAAGAAGAAGAAACCCCTGGTGACCCTAGAGGATCCCAACACCAAGTACTCGCTCAAACTTATCGACAAGGAGGTAAGACACTTGCCATGAATATCACCTGTCTCATTTTAGACTTTCCTTTTTGACAATTACTAAATGTTTATTATAGGGCTGCAACATCTATAACATGTGACGATATATTGCAATATTTTTGAATATGGTATGATACACAATATTTTTTGGAGGTCATGATATGACCACGATAATTTCTGGATTTTGTTGTTTCTGAAATAGGTCAACTGATATCTGTGCCAACATGGGAAGTGACTGTTCAGCTCTGCATGATTTATGTGAAACTTAAAAATATTGACCATTTTTGACCAAGTCTTATTTCTAGTTGTTTTCTCTTTGCTTCCACTGTAACTATATGTAATTATATTATGTATCTTATCGTTATGTTAATGTATCATTGCAGCCCTAGTATTCCGTCTTTTCGTATTGCAGAGTTATCTTCTCTTGTGAGCAGGTATTGATTGTTACGTCATTGGTTTGTGTGAGAAAATTACGTCGTTTTTCTCAAAAATTAATGACTTTACTCTCACAAACAAATGACGTAATAATCAATATCTGCTCCCAAGAGCAGATAACCCTGCAATACGAAAAGATGGAATATATAAGTTAATATGACAAGGGACATTTTTTTCTAAAATAGTCATCAAAAAGCGAAGATAAGCTGTCATATTGTTTGTTTTCTTGTTATAAATGCAGCAATTTAACCCATTCACCCCTAAAATTACATTTGAGCCTTACCAAGTCAAAGACTGGGCAAGTCCAGTTTAAATATCTAGGGGTGAATGAGTTAAAATATATACTATTGTTGAGTTTGTGACCTCTGACCTTTTTATTGTGTTCTTGACAGGAAGTTAGTCATGACACCAGAAGATTCCGTTTTGCCCTGCCAAGCACCGGACACATCCTCGGACTTCCTGTTGGTCAGTAAGACTTTTTGGTCTAGTTACTATTAAGGAAACATTAATAAATCTTGCTGTTATAAACCTAAATGAAGAAATCTTAGTCCAAAGCTATATAATGTATTTTATTTTTAAAATCTGATATTTCTGACCAGGGTAACATTAAATTAAAGGGAAGCCAAACTATTGTTTTGATTCATCTGTAGCAACCTGTGTCAGACCATTGGAAATTACAAACTGTAGGTTCTGTAGTTTTATTAGATACCTGCCACAGGGATGTGGGTTTAAAACTCATCTCATCTGTTGTCTGTCTGTCTACAGTTTCATTTTCACAGATATAATCACTGAATCGAGAAATTTTACATGGTAGATTTTTGTAGCTTTAATGTTACCATTTTAATAATAATATACAACATTATATATAACGTCCTTTCTAGCTAACATATTAAGCCACTCTAAAGCGCTTTACAGTACATAGATATATACAATGTATACACTTAGCATATGCATTTATAAATACAATTTTGAGGAATAAGCAGGATCAGCCTTATCAGGCGCTTACTACTTAAAAGTCCTATGCCACCTGGCTAATACCTCCCTATGTGTATATGCCTGCATGTGTGCTGGAGATGTAATGTGTTCTAGTTGAAATGGGAGGGTGCTTCCAACTTCATCATTTTATAGTGCCACCTCGCTTAAAAGGTACAGCACAGATACCGCAACATACACCCCAAACCAATCTTTGCTCCACCTCGACCTATCCGCCCGTTTTAAATGTTCCTAAGTTCAAAAGTGCTAAAAATAGAACAGGGTTATAGTGTCAGAAATACACAGTATTGCCTTTCTGAACCTATCTATTAATACATTTTTGTTCCTCTCTAAAATCATGTCTGCAGACTCGGGGTTAGACACGAACTAGTTTTGCTTGTTAGTCAACAAGACTAGTTGAATAGATTATTTACATGTATTTGTCCTATGTCAATGTAACTAGTCCAAGATTTCCTTCAGGAAAGATCTCCATTGTGAAATATAAAAGAAATTAACTGTAGCTGGAGATATAATAAAAGTACTGCCATGAAGACTTAGTGAAATGTTAGGAAAATTTGACAATTGTCATGCACTATATCTGTATTTTGAGCAGTTTTCCAAAAGGAACATTCTTATTTATATACTATAGAAGTAAACTTTCTGTGTTCATTTGACAGGCCAGCACATTTATTTGACTGCTCGCATTGATGGTCAGCTGATCATTCGGCCCTACACGCCTGTGTCCAGTGACGATGACAAGGGTTGTATGGACCTGGTCATCAAGGTAATGTGGCTAACTACTTCTGAATTTTTCTAGATAACAACTTCAAGATAATTTTTACAAGATTATAACTGGTACAGTTTTAAGGCCATCTTGGTGAAAAACATGTGCACTATCCACTGCCTGGGTAGTCAGATGGTGGCACTATCCACTACCTGGGTGGTTGGATGGTGGCACTATCCACTGCCTGGGTAGTCGGATGGTGGCACTATCCACTGCCTGGGTGGTTGGATGGTGGCACTATCCACTGCCTGGGTAGTCAGATGGTGGCACAATCCACTACCTGGGTGGTTGGATGGGGGACCTATCCACTGCCTGGGAAGTCAGATGGTGGCACTATCCACTCCCTGGGTGGTTGGATGGTGCCACTATCCACTGCCTGGGTGGTTGGATGGTGGCACTATCCACTGCTTGGGTGGTTGGATGATGGCACCATCCACTGCCTGGGTGGTTGGATGGTGGCACTATCCACTGCCTGGGTGGTTGGATGATGGCACCATCCACTGCCTGGGTGGGTGGATGGGGGCACTATCCACTGCCTGGGTGGTTGGATGGTGGCACTATCCACTACGCTGGGTGGTTGGATGGTGGCACTATCCACTGGTTGAATGGTGGCACTATCCACTGCCTGGGTGGTCGGATGGTGGCACTATTCACTGCCTGGGTGGTTGGATGGTGGCACTATCCACTGCCTGGGTGGTTGGATGGTGGCACTATTTACTGCCTGGGTGGTCGGATGGTGGCACTATTCACTGCCTGGGTGGTTGGATGGTGGCACTATCCACTGCCTGGGTGGTTGGATGGTGGCACTATTCACTGGTTGAATGGTGGCACTATCCACTGCCTGGGTGGTTGGATGGTGGCACTATCCACTGCCTGGGTGGTTGGATGGATGCACTATCCACTGACTGAGTGTTTGGATGGTGGCACTATCCACTGCCTGGGTGGTCGGATGGTGGCACTATCCACTGCCTGGGTGGTTGTATGGTGGCACTATCCACTGCCTGGGTGGTTGGATGGTGGCACTATTCACTGGTTGAATGGTGGCACTATCCACTGCCTGGGTGGTTGGATGGTGGCACTATCCACTGCCTGGGTGGTTGGATGGATGCACTATCCACTGACTGAGTGTTTGGATGGTGGCACTATCCACTGCCTGGGTGGTCGGATGGTGGCACTATCCACTGCCTGGGTGGTTGTATGGTGGCACTATCCACTGCCTGGGTGGTTGGATGGTGGCACTATCCACTGGTTGAATGGTGGCACTATCCACTGCCTGGGTGGTCGGATGGTGCTGTGGATAGCACAATCACCTTTTACCAAGACAGTCAGGGTTTGTTTTCATAATCTGTTATCAGATGTGAAAAAGTATGAGGTCATCTGCCTGACCAGTTGAGTTCTCCTAGTAATCCTGTTACTTCCCCCATAAAGTTTCATAATTGTTAGCTCACCTGTCCGAAGGACAGGCGAGCTTATATCATGGTGCAGCGTCCGTCGTTCGTCCTCGTCCATCAACTTTTCCTTTAAACAACTTCTACTGAAGAATGGACGGGCCTAGAGTCATGATATTTGGGTGAAGGATTTGTTGGTAGGAGCCTGACAAAGTTTGAGAACGAAAATGACCTTAACCTACTTTCAAGGTCACATGGGTCTAATATGTCAAAAACTTCAAACGACTTCTTCTGAACAACTAAAAGGTATAGAATCTTCATATTTGGCTGATGGTTTCCTGGATAAAGCCCCACAAAGTTTAAGAATGAAAATGACCTTGACCTACATTCAAGGTCACAGGGGTCAAATGTGTCAAACACTTCAAACGACTTCTTCTGAAGAACTGAAAGGTATAGAATCTTTATATTTGACTTGTGGCTTCCTGGGATAGAGCCGAACAAAGTTTGTTAATGAAAATTAGTTTGACCTACTTTCAAGGTCACAGGAGTCAAATATGTCTAATGCCTCAAACGACTTCTTCTGAAAAACTGAAAGGTATAAAATCTTTATATTTGGCTGGTGGCTTCTTGGATAGAGCCCGACAAAATTTGGAAAGGAAAATAGTTAGATATGTCAAACACTTCAAACAACATCTTCTGAAGAACTGAAAGGTATAAAATATTAATATTTGGGTGGTGGCTTCCTGGGAAAGAGCCAAACAAAGTTTAAGAATGAAAATTACCTTGAAAGTACACAGTGATCAAATATGTCAAACGGTTCAAACAACTTCTTCTGAAGAATTAAAAGGCATAAAATTATAATATTTGGCTGGTGACTTCCTGGGATAGAGCTCACCAAAGTTTGCGAATGAAAATGACCTCAACCTAATTCAGAGGTTACAGAGGTCAACAACATTTTAAAGGATTTGTTCTTAAGAACTAAAAGGAATGGATTCATAAGATTTGGCTGGTAGCTTTTTGGAATAGAGCTAACAAATTTGAGAAGGAAAATGACATTGACCTACTTACAAGGTCACAAGGAAAAATATGTCAAGCAACTTCTGAAGAAGAATCAAAAAGCATAGAATCTTATAATAATATTTTGCTGGTAGTTTCAACAGATGGAGCCGACAAAGTTTGTGAGGGAAATATTTTTAGTGCAATATAATATTTAATGAGAATATCTGCTATGACTGCTTAAATATTCAGGTGAGCGATACAGGCCCTCTGGGCCTCTTGTTTTAAAAGAAAAGAAGTTTATATTTTACAGGTACAGTTGTAGCCTACACTTTAATAACATTGATTTAGAATGAAGCTGAAAGACCATGTGCTGGATGTATTGTAAGAGGTGGAGACTAATCATGTCTCTGTGATATGTCTGAACAATGATGTTAATTGAAATTTCTGAGAAAAAAGCGTTGCTTTATAGAGTAAGTACTGCATTATGTGATTTTATTTTGACAGGTGTACTTTAAGAACGTACACCCCAAGTTCCCGGAGGGCGGTAAGATGAGTCAGTACCTGGAGGCCATGTCTGTTGGGGATTACATCGACGTGCGTGGACCCAACGGTCTCCTGAAGTACACTGGCCCAGGTATGTCACTACACACAGTAAAACCTTGGTATATTGCCATCATATGTACAGCAAAACTTTACATTACAGACAATTGGCAATAAATTATGCATTACATACAGATTTTGCAATAAATCAAGGGAGTTGTATAAAGATTTTTTAAGAAAAGGAAAATAATCAGGACATTTACCTGGTAAGTATGTTGGCAGTAGGTATTAAAGGCGAGTTGGTAAATACATTTATTGGCAATATATCAAGGTTTAATTGAGAGATTATGTTGTACTCCAAGTTATGTGAATGTTGCCTATTTATGTACAAATGGAGGGGCTGACACCTCCCCCCACCCACTCCTCTTATTTGCCATATTACTTTTAATGAAAATATTGCCATGATTGCTTTAATATCCAGGTGAGGGATACAGGCCCATTGGGCCTCTTATTACATGGTTTTGTACATCTGTTGTCACACATTATATTTTCTTTACTTGAAGGAGAGTTCAGTATCCGCCCTGACAAGAAGACACAGCCGGACACCTACACTGCCAAGAAATTGGGGATGATCGCTGGCGGTACAGGCATTACTCCCATGTTACAGCTCATCCGACAGGTATTCAAGGATCCCAAGGACAAGACTGAGCTGTCTCTGCTCTTTGCTAACCAGGTAAAGAAGTTTTTGACTAGCACCATAAAAATACCTGTAGTGTTTCCAGTTAATCCTTTTCTACCAATCGAAGTTTAGGTGTTAAACTTAGGGATGTTATTACTATATTTACCTACCAAAAAGTTAGGAGTTGAAATTAGCTTTAATCTGTCAATAGATACAATCTTGTCCAGACAGCTAGTCCCTCAGTTTCAATGCGATGTGTCTTAACGACCACCATCCTATGTAGTTGTGCATGTTGGTATACTGATGTCATGATTAGTTACAGTTATAGCAGTTTTTGTAGTCGAGCATTAGAGTCTTGTTCAACCAATAAAACCCAATTGAATTTCTTTTAAAACCTAGAAGAACTAATCACCATCATAATAATTGCATCATCATCAAATTTGAAAAGTGTACTTTTTCAGGATTTTTCCTTGGATGGGGCATACATACATTTAATATTTAGGTTAGGTTGAAGCTTACAGTTTGAGTTTTAACAAACACCATTGATAAACTTGAAAAAAAGAATAACCAAGCAAATTTGTTGACATTCTTTGTACTGTTTTGTAGACCGAGGATGACATCCTACTTAGAAATGAACTTGAAGACATCGCAGCGGAACACCCAACACGCTTCCACCTCTGGTACACCCTCGACAGGCCAAGCGAAGGTAAATGTCATCCCTCCCCCACTTAATACCAAGATTCAAGATTTGTTATTATGCTCTGACACACAAGAGGTCAATCAAATAACACCCTTTTGATTGATCGTTACATATTGTAAACATTCCTTTCATTTTATCGACATTTGGGTTCGTGTAATAATATTTTGGAATACATTTTCCCCTAATCTGGCGTATGGATTCTTGTTGACATTTAAACAAATAAAGAAATTCATCTCCTGTTTCATTTCTATTACACAAAGTACATTCTCTTTCCTGTCAAGGAATTCCCATCCAACGGCCAGATGTGACTAGGATTGCTTTCTGTCCGTCTGTGTGTCCCTTTGTTTGTGGTATACCTTAAACAATGTATATATGCACCAAGTTAGCTGCAAATGTCAAACTTTGTATGAGAGTACTTTCAGGATTGTAAAGCACTGAAATTGGATATAGTACCACTGAGAAACACTTAAGGACGAAAAAATCAATTCTACAACTTAATCTACCTTATTATACCAGTAAACTTCAATTAGCATTGAATTTTACAAAACACAATCTAAATCATAAATTCATGACCCAACTTAATGACGTACCAGCTAAATAATCTATGCATGGCTAACTTAATGATGTACAATCTAAATCATATTTGCATGGCCCAAATTACGGAAACACTCTCCAAATTAGCGGAGCACCATTTAAATTTAAAAACCATATCCAAGTTGTCGGGACATGGACCAGTTTTCAGGAACAACAACCAATTTTCAGGGACAACAACCAATTTTCAGGAACATAACAATTCAATAAGATTGTGCCTTTGTTCCCGAAAACTGGTCGTTGGCCCCCGAAAATTAAGTCGTTGTCCCGCTCACTCGCACAGCGGTATTCCCTTTGATGTAGCCGCGCTCCGGCGAAGCCCGTACAGGTGAGGCAGTCTATAGTCCCTGCCTTGCTGGCCGTGTTGTCGGTATAGCTATGCAAAGACGGTCGCTCTAATTCCGTAATCAAAACGATATAATAACACAGGTCGATAGTACACTTATATTTACTTCGAATGAAATAAATAAAGACCAAGGAAATAATGCTTATTTTGTACTACGGCCAGGGTTAGGATCGAAATGAACGACCATTTGAGAATAATGCATAACTTTTACCGTATTGCTGAACTGGTGCTTTGATACATCACTCCAGGGACACATGAAGCCAGTATATACGTCTCTGATCACTCATATAATAATCAAAGACACAATATGAACTCTCAATATTAACGATATTTAATGACGAACGATAAGTACGTCCCGATGTCGTATACAACTTATATTACGTAAACTATATCCCCCGGCTCCGTTCGGTCCGAGGTACTAGTTGTCCAGTATTTATTGATAAACTCGTGCAAATGATGAACCGATTGTGTAAATGTTCATAAACGAACCACTGTATATATATATATATGTTAAGACAGTTTACGTTCCTATTTTGCCTCATATACCTTTCAATCGTTTTTTATGTTGTTAATAGTTTTGTGATTTATATAATCCTCTTAGTAAGGAGATTCCCGATCACCTGTCCTCTCAGCTTTTAATTTCTATTGTATTTAACATAAATGTATTTTATTCATATTTTGGTGTTTTTTTAATCATTACTGATATAATTTCAATTAAATGGAACTTTATCTTTCCTGTACTGTCGTAAGAATATCCCTTCTGATTTAATGTTTCATGTTATAATATTTAAGGTTGAACTTTCTATTTAGTTTAGGTTATCGGGTGATAAAGAAAAAATAATTTACCCGGGTTCCATTGTAGTTATCACCCGATAACCTAAATTGAATAGAAAGTTAATCCTTATATTTATAGCCTTTTTCTTTACATAAAACGCGTCCATTTATGTCATCAAAGTAAACGTATGTAAATGAACACACAATCCAGCCGTCCTGTCAGTCAACAACGTGACGTCATCGGAATGTATGAATTTCAACAATGTATGTTTACATTTCAACAATGTATCTTTTGCATGAATACACTAATGAGTTACACATCTGGTATCCGAGGTACTCCTGTTAACTTCCTAAAACAGCAATGTAAGCTCCCGGGTTGTTGAAACTTCGAGTGATAATGACAATGATCTCCACAAAGGCTTTCATTAGAAAAAATACCATTTAAGTTACGTACACTTATGTGTTTAAAGTGAACGAAATTTTCGAAATATCTTGTTTCTTTATTCATTTAAAGCGAACTTAACCATTTCAGAAAGATAATGTGCATCCGTATGTCAGTTATCAAAACTGTATAAAGTAAAGAGAGAAAAAAAATAGAGCATTATTCTTAACCAGAGACGTTATATTACAATATATACGACTTTGGTGTATAGTCTAAACAGTTGCTCTCGTCTAACGAACCTGTGATTACTAAAATTTAGAACCTATGAAACTTCTTATATAAAAGGCTAAGCGTGATCCGGTTGTTAAATATATGAATTATCAGAATTAATATTGAATATTGTATTACCTGTCTTCAGACAGAGACATATAAAGCCGTAAGTAGTATATACGTTTCCGCTTCAGGTCAACCATGACAATCAGAATAATATATAAACTAAAGGTATTTTGTTTTGGTTTCCTTTCTATCATAACCAGATACCTTCTCTGTATTAACGTAATATATTAGGTATCAGTACATTTCACTCATAGTTCCAGTAGTATTAGTAATCATTATCAAATACATATATAGATAAAATATATTGCCGTGTGAATGATGTAATTGATATACAATATGTGTTAAGATAAGTTCTGTGCACTGATCTTACACGAAAATGGCACCGTTTCATTGGTTGATATACCTGTCAATCACGCGCGGTAGAGAGGTGGGCCCTCGCGATGATTGGTTGATGTTCTTGTCGATGCTCCGCTGTTGTTTGATTGACAAGAATATCACGGGCCGTAATTCTCGTCACATTCTAGTCCATGTACTCGCAGTGACATTTGGTATTTCTTTTTCTGTTTCCTGTTGTACAATATATTTAAACTTGAAAGTGACATTCGTTCTGAATTCTTTTTTAATTGGTGCAAGCATCCCATGCATACAATTTTATTATGAGAAAGTAGGTTTACTTTGCTTGTAATGTATAATCGTGCACAGAAACTTTACATGTGGATGTACATTGTATTGGACATGTATGTTGAAATTGTAGGTGTGTAAATATAGCTGTTGGTCTGTATGAACTTTCTAACTAAGCATTGAAGGATAATTAAATGTAATCACTACTTGTAAGCGTCAAGGAAAAATAATTAAACTAAGGAACTGTGACAATGTATTATGAGAATTATCGGTGTTCATGTTAAAATATAATAGACAAAAGCAAATATTTATTTATAGGACTGTTTTGCTAATACTGAAATACTTTTTTTCTGGTAACACAATGTTCAAATACTAAAGTGACATTTGTACTGAATTCGTTTTACTTAGCGCAGGCAGCCTGGTCCTCGCATAAAATGTTAGTGAAAAAGTGGGTTGACTTGGTATGTAATGTATAAAAAGCTGTATTTGACAAGAGGGTATAATTGTACAAGTATGTGCAAAATGTTGTTGAATGTATAGGTAAGTGGTTGTTATGAAAAAAACATGTTGATATGATTGATTGTACATACGTGTGCATGTTTATATGTTTGCAGGTAGGTTGGCCCAGTTAATTATTTCTTTAACAAAGGAAAAATCTTGTTATTTCATTATCTGATTAAGTAACCAGCAACCGACCGTGGAGAAGTTGATTTGTACTTTAATTTTTAAATCATAGTATACTGTAAAAGCATATATTTACGTTGGTGGTTAAATTTCGTTGTTTTGGATTTGGGACAAGTTCGTGGGGAAAATATTTCGTGAAATCAATATTTTCAAACCCAGTTATTTTATGTTTGACACCTGGACAATAAGACTTACCGTACATCGCCCGAGGTGATCACCCATCCACTCCAGGTGAAATTTTCACACCTCGCTTCACCCCAGTCAGTGGAAAACAATAGATCGACCATCGCCCGATGGTCACCGTACTGCTTGCGAGGTTCAGGTAAGACCCGGCGAGATAAACTCACACTATGGGTATCGGTCAAATCCGTCATGCTCTATAATTTACATACAAAGAGCGATGTAACAAACGCTTGATTGACGCGCTATAGTTATAAGTGTTTAACTCTGTGTCTGTGACGATAAGTACACCGTTTATCATGACCTGTGTCTAAATGTAAATACAGCATGGTTTGTAATTAAAGTAATAGTTTATTTCATATTTTCGCTAATTTCTATTTCGTGCGATTAAAATTTCGTTGGGATTATATTTCATGGTTTTCTTTAAACCACGAAATAAACGAAATTAAATCCCCAACGAAATATTATGCTTTTACAGTAATCTGTATTTAACGTTGAAATAGTGTCTCATAGGTCAACTTGGCCGGATAATTAATTCTATCAATTTTGTTTCAACTAGAAACTTTAAATTGTGAATGGATATGTGACTCTTTAATAAAATAAATTATTATTATAAGGGTTAATATATATCACAAGACATCCAATCGACATTAGCCTATAATTGGATGACAACACGTAATCACCTTTTGTCATGCTGTGTACACAAACGCCAATCATGTCGTCGTTGAACAGCACTACTACGTGACCAGTTTCTGTGCAGGATTATATATATTGCAAAGTTACTGTACCGTTACAGTCCAAATATACGGAAATGTATCAGTGAAAAATGTTAACAAATAACTTCAACGTTGGTGTCTTCTGTGTTTGAGTGTCAAAAAAACGTATAGCATATTTTCGGTATTACCGTTTAATGACAAATTGACTACACTGTGTCGTCCTTATGTTAGGTCGACAATTCAAATAAACAACAAAATACCGACAGTTACACATTGAATATCATTATACAATACAGTACTTATTGATGCGATGCTAAGTTATATCGAGGACTTAGATAATCTGAGTCCGTGATTATATTTATCTCGAAAATATAATTGAATTATGAAGGTTAAACTTTTTCTCTCCATATACATGTAATATACACAAGTTATAATTTAACATCTTGGTTCAATAATGTAAAGCAACTCGATCCACTCCTTTAGCCGGCTTAGTTTTAAAATTTGGGTACAGGTACATCACACTAAACACACCGTGTCCAGTGCTTGATTGATAGGTTTTGCGTCCGCTTCACTACCGAGTAGTTTGGATAATCACAGGTAAAATATACAGGTGTGAAACCACGTGATTATGTGGCTTTTCAAAGCAATAAACTGAATTGAATTGGATTACCAGGTACAGTTTTCTTACCTGTGGGTCTTACCTGGGAATCTCCAATTAACTCATTACAGCATAATTATGACAGTGGTAATACAGAACTTGTGTGGTGTTTGATCACACCTCTAACCCCCTTAGAGCACAGGTCTGTTATTTCAACCGGCAGGTGTGATATGCTTGAATCTACCTGAAACTATGCTTTACCTGTGACTACATGTGCCATTGTAATTATCCATGTATACAGCTAATAATGTTTAAATATCATATCAGCATGGTAATAATGTAATGTGATCGCACTGCCAAAGTATTATAAAACATTTCTAATTTACATTTATATCATGGCAGCACCCCTACCTCTACAAAATTATAGAAACAACCTATATACTGAAAATATTCCGTTATCATAATTCTAATCAAAGACGAATAAAACCAGTATATACGTACGTATCCGCTATAATTTTGTTTATGATACATTGTATCTTATTAAACATTATTAATTCAATTCAGGTTATTGCATTGGATATCCACATAATCACGTGGTTTTCACACCTGTACATCTTACCAGTGATTGACCGAACTACTCGGTAGTGAAGCGGACGCAAAACCTATCAATCAAGCACTGGACACAGGTGTGTTTAGTATTTTGTACCTGTCGCAAATTTCACACCTAAGCCGGCTCAAGGAGTGGATCGAGATGCTTTTCATTATTGAACAAAGATGTTTAATTATATCTAAGTCCGTGGCATTACACATCAATAAGTACTGTATTGAATAATATCAAATGTGTAACTGTCGGTATTTTGTTGTTTATTTGAATTTTCGACCTAACATAAGGACGACACAGTGTCGTCGATTTGTCATTAAACGGTAATACCGAAAATATGCTATACGTTTTATTGACATTCAAACACAGAAGACACCAACGTTGAAGTTATTTTGTAAATATTTTTACTGATACATTTCCGTATATTTGGACCGTAGCGGTACAGTAACTTTGCAATATATATAATCCGGCACAGAAACAGATCACGTAGTAGTGCTGTTCAACGACGACATGACTGGCGGTTGTGTACACAGCATGCACCAGAGTGTGACGAGAATTACGGCCCGTGATATTCTTGTCAATCAAACAACAGCGGAGCATCGACAAGAACATCAACCAATCATCGCGAGGGCCCACCTCTCTACCGCGCGTGATTGACAGGTATATCAACCAATGAAACGGTGCCATTTTCGTGTAAGATCAGTGCACAGAACTTATCTTAACACCTACTGTATATCAATTACATCATTCACACGGCAATATATTTTATCTATATATGTATATGATAATGATTACTAATACTACTGGAACTATGAGTAAAATGTACTGATACCTAACATATTACGTTAATACAGAGAAGGTCTCTGGTTATGATATAAAGGAAACCAAAACAAAATACCTTTAGTTTATATATTATTCTGATTGTCATGGTTGACCTGAAGCGGAAACGTATATACTACTTACGGCTTTATATGTCTCTGTCTGAAGACAGGTAATACAATATTCAATATTAATTCTGATAATTCATATATTTAACAACCGGATCACGCTTAGCCTTTTATATAAGAAGTTTCATAGGTTCTAAATTTTAGTAATCACAGGTTCGTTAGACGAGAGCAACTGTTTAGACTATACACCAAAGTCGTATATATTGTAATATAACGTCTCTGGTTAAGAATAATGCTCTATTTTTTTTCTCTCTTTACTTTATACAGTTTTGATAACTGACATACGGATGCACATTATCTTTCTGAAATGGTTAAGTTCGCTTTAAATGAATAAAGAAACAAGATATTTCGAAAATTTCGTTCACTTTAAACACATAAGTGTACGTAACTTAAATGGTATTTTTTCTAATGAAAGCCTTTGTGGAGATCATTGTCATTATCACTCGAAGTTTCAACAACCCGGGAGCTTACATTGCTGTTTTAGGAAGTTAACAGGAGTACCTCGGATACCAGATGTGTAACTCATTAGTGTATTCATGCAAAAGATACATTGTTGAAATGTAAATATACATTGTTGAAATTCATACATTCCGATGACGTCACGTTGTTGACTGACAGGACGGCTGGATTGTGTGTTCATTTACATACGTTTACTTTGATGACATAAATGGACGCGTTTTATGTAAAGAAAAAGGCTATAAATATAAGGATTAACTTTCTATTCAATTTAGGTTATCGGGTGATAACTACAATGGAACCCGGGTAAATTATTTTTTCTTTATCACCCGATAACCTAAACTAAATAGAAAGTTCAACCTTAAATATTATAACATGAAACATTAAATCAGAAGGGATATTCTTACGACAGTACAGGAAAGATAAAGTTCCATTTAATTGAAATTATATCAGTAATGATTAAAAAAACACCAAAATATGAATAAAATACATTTATGTTAAATACAATAGAAATTAAAAGCTGAGAGGACAGGTGATCGGGAATCTCCTTACTAAGAGGATTATATAAATCACAAAACTATTAACAACATAAAAAACGATTGAAAGGTATATGAAGCAAAATAGGAACGTAAACTGTCTTAACATATATATATATATACAGTGGTTCGTTTATGAACATTTACCTCGGACCGAACGGAGCCGGGGGATATAGTTTACGTAATATAAGTTGTATACGACATCGGGACGTACTTATCATTCGTCATTAAATATCGTTAATATTGAGAGTTCATATTGTGTCTTTGATTATTATATGAGTGATCAGAGACGTATATACTGGCTTCATGTGTCCCTGGAGTGATGTATCAAAGCACCAGTTCAGCAATACGGTAAAAGTTATGCATTATTCTCAAATGGTCGTTCATTTCGATCCTAACCCTGGCCGTAGTACAAAATAAGCATTATTTCCTTGGTCTTTATTTATTTCATTCGAAGTAAATATAAGTGTACTATCGACCTGTGTTATTATATCGTTTTGATTACGGAATTAGAGCAACCGTCGTTGCATAGCTATACCGACAACACGGCCAGCAAGGCAGGGACTATAGACTGCCTCACCTGTACGGGCTTCGCCGGAGCGCGGCTACATCAAAGGGAATACCGCTGTGCGAGTGAGCGGGACAACGACTTAATTTTCGGGGGCCAACGACCAGTTTTCGGGAACAAAGGCACAATCTTATTGAATTGTTATGTTCCTGAAAATTGGTTGTTGTCCCTGAAAATTGGTTGTTGTTCCTGAAAACTGGTCCATGTCCCGACAACTTGGATATGGTTTTTAAATTTAAATGGTGCTCCGCTAATTTGGAGAGTGTTTCCGTAATTTGGGCCATGCAAATATGATTTAGATTGTACATCATTAAGTTAGCCATGCAAAGATTATTTAGCTGGTACGTCATTAAGTTAACAATTATGCCACTTTATTCACAATGCCTCTCCTGGACTGGGGCATATCATTAACTTTTGTCACCTACAATTATCAAAATAGTTTTCAAGAACCTCTTGGCTGGGTATGGCAGAAATTCAGGACCCATGTTCCGAATTCGAAACCCATTTTCACAAAACTGTTACCGTACACAAACTCCAATTTAGAGCTCAAGCCCTAATTCATGATAAAAATTCTCATTATTTTCAATGAATTTGAAGAAAATTGGAGAGGCAGCCAAGAACTGCTTTTAATTTTTAGGTCACCTGAGCTTTAGCTCAAGTGACCTATTGCTATCCGTTTTCGTCCGTCGTCGTCCGTCGTCCGTCGTCCGTTAACATTTTACATTTCAAACTTAAAGTCAAGTTCTGCTGGGCCGATTGAACTGAAAGTTGGTAGGAATGATCGCCTCATGGTCCTGACAAAGTGTTGTTATTTTTCGGGTCGATCAGAAATCCAATATGGCCGCCACGGCCGCCATTTTGAAAACCTATTTCAAACTTAAAGTCAAGTTCTGCTGGACCGATTGAACTGAAAGTTGGTAGGAATGATCGCCTCATGGTCCTGACAAAGTGTTGTTATTTTTCGGGTCGATCAGAAATCCAATATGGCCGCCACGGCCGCCATTTTGAAAACCTATTTCAAACTTAAAGTCAAGTTCTGCTGGACCGATTGAACTGAAAGTTGGTAGGAATGATCGCCTCATGGTCCTGACAAAGTGTTGTTATTTTT
>NW_018408918.1:1314683-1325869 GCF_002113885.1 Mizuhopecten yessoensis
GTAGGAATGATCGACTCATGGTCCTGACAAAGTGTTGTTATTTTTCAGGTCAATCAGAAATCCAATATGGCCACCACAGTCGCTATTTTGTAAATACCTATTCTAAACTTAAAAACAATTAATAATAGGCCGATCTTATTTAAAATCGGTCTAGGAATGATCAGCTCATGGTCCTGACAAAGTTAAGTTAACATTATACTTAACTATTTTTTACTTAAATTGGTACATATTTCAACAACAAAAATAAATACTGTAGGACTCAGGTGACCGTTAAGGCCCATGGGCCTCTTGTTAACTTCACTTTTTGATGGTGTCCCTTGATTTAAACGAGTAACATCAATAGTTGGTTTGAACACAGAATCAATCAAGAAAATTGTAGCAAATCATACAGAGGTTGGCAACTGGTAGAACTAAAACAAGGTTGGAAAATTACGAAATTACTTGATGGTTGTTATTGAGAGAAGGAAAAAAACAACTAAATGATAAAATTTTCAAAATAAACTCGGCTAACCTTGGCAGAATCAACATTGACCCATGAAAATCTACAAGGAATCTACCATCTTAACATGTAATATACCAATTTTATCCATTCTTTCCACAGATTGGACCTACAGTAAGGGGTTCGTGAGCGCTGACATGATCAAAGACCACCTTCCTGGCCCCGGAGACAGCACAATGATCATCATGTGTGGACCCCCGCCTATGATCAACTTTGCCTGTATTCCCAATCTGGAAAAGCTTGGTTACAGCCCTGAAATGAGATTTGCATATTAGAACAAAGTTCAAACTACAGCCAGCTGGCTGAAGTAGTACTAGTGTGCACCAAAATATTGTCACCTTGTGAGCCCAGACTTACCACTAACAATGGACGCGAGTCCATTCTAGAGTGGGCATTGATTTTAGCACAAATGTTCAAATGTATAACCCAATTATTCTACGATGATATCAGAAATACCTGCATGAAAAGAAATTTGTTTTCAAGACTTGAAAAGATCCAAGGTAAAAAAAAATGGCCTCCTTGAAATGAAATGTATGGTAAGAATGTTTTGAAAGGACTTTTTCTCTGGTATAGAATTTTGAACTCATCTGGAGAGACGGGCGTTTGTTATAAATTTCTTAAAGAAGAGCCAATGATATGATCCAAGATGCAAGTTTAGCGTTCTTGTGATCAAGGCATAAGACCACTTGACAGGTTCAAGTTGCTGTATTATTGTTATATGTTATATTAATGCTTTAAAATGAAAGTGCTGTTATGCAAGAGAAGTGGTCATATTAAAATGAAAGTGCTGTTATGCAAGAGAAGTGGTCATATCTTTAACTCTCTGAACGTTTTTGTGCAAAGAGACGTTTATATTGTTTAAGGCAAGAGATACAGTGTTCAAGGTGCAAGCTAAATGAATGTATCGAAACTAAGAGCAATATTTATTATAAAACATGTAGTATATTTTGACTATTTCCTACTTAAATATTTTATAATCTATAATTATCTATAGGAATATCATTTTTTTTACACTCACATTATAATCATGAAGTTACAATGTACATTAATTTTGGGCAAAACTGGAGAAAGTTGTTTCTTTTTCTTTTTATATGATACATCAAGTGTGTCGGGTTTTCAGTGAAGTTTTATTGTGTACTTTGAAATTTGGAAGTTTGTTGCTTTCACCTAAGAGTTACTGTAATAGTAAGTTTTCAGAGAGTTAGCTTTTAAAAAGTCTTAGAAGAAAACACTAGTTTTTGCTGTTGTCAAATACATGTACCATTTACTTTAAAATGATCAATTGATCTTCAGCCCATTTTATTTTGGCCTTTAGACAAGTACCTTGAAAAAAGCAAATAAAATATGTACATTTCTTAGAGTGAAAAAAAACTTACGGGTGGATTCATAACAGGGTGAATGTATATTGAAAGAAACAAGAGCGATAAGCTTAGCAGTTGTATAGAGTTTTATTTGCCGAAACATAAAATTGTATTTTGTAAAGACCTGCTTGAAGATGGATAATTTTGTATTATTTATTCATTGGTGATAATTTCAAATCATAGAATTGGTTGGTTTTTTTTTGACAATTTGGTACACATTTTTAAAAGAACACATGAAAAATCACTGAACATTTCTTACAAGATCGGTACATTTGAATAAATCTAGAATCTGAGCAAGTCATGTTTTTTTTTTGTCAAGTAATTAAGAAATGGATAGTTTTAATAAACTTTTTACGGAGGTAATAAAGCTGTATATTTGTAAGTCACATATCATTTTTGCTGCTAATTCGTGGTGTTGTTTTTGTATTGGCTACCAGTTATAAGCATATAATTTTTTTCCTTGTATTCCAAGTAAAAAGGTAAACATTTTATATATTGGTTAATATTACAGAAGAAATCTGAATTTACAACAGGTTGAGAGAAAAAGCATATTAAGATACACATTGTTTTGTATCTCTTAATAACGTATGTTGATATAATTATTTTAGAAAACACCTTAGTTTAAGCAATGTCATATATGCATAGCGTTGATTTTTTTATATCTTTTTGAGCAAACAATTCCAGTTTATGCCTATATTTAGCGTTAAAACTTCAACAATGTTGCATTTTTCATTTAGACATTCTTTTACGCAAACCTCCTGTTATTTATTTCACTAACTGTTGGTTGAAGGGGTGATATTTACACTTACTGTTGCTGTATATTAGAGGTGCATCACTGTTCCGTGTGTGTGTGGAGAGGGTTTGAAGGGATGAGAACGATTCCTGTGACAGACTGCACATATTGTACTAGATCATATTACTGTTTCTATACTGTAAATTAACATGAATAAACACTTGCCTTGCTTATATATATGGTTGATGCCTTCTTCATATTTGTTTGCATTGCACCAATAAAATTTGGTAATTGACACAGTATGCCAAAAATGAATGACACTGTACTATACAGCTGTTTCGTCCTTCTAGAGCTCATTGGTGATGCTAGGGACCAAAAGGTGGAAATCGTTCTTGCATCCCTCTGCACCCCTGTTATGAATATGTCATGATGAAACTGAAAGCACAAGGATAGCTATCTGATTGGTTTCAGGTCTAAAAAAACGAACCAATTGCAAGACTGATACCTGTTCAAGATTAAAGAGGAGAGAGACGACTTCGAAGTTGGTTAATTTTACCGTTACGCTACCCCAAAGGTTTTGAGGTACATCAATTGATCAGATTACATGTAGTTCTGGTTTCTTCTGCAAGTTGGCGTGTACAGAGCCTTTGATTTTGACATATTACAGTGGTGCAGAGAAAATTAGTGAGAGTAGCCCCTGGAATGATTAGGATGGTGGAAATCACTGGTAAAACTCCTGAAGCTAGACGGGCAAATTACAGCCCCAAATTAGTGGTCATTTTATATAATGTATACATCAAAAGTAGGATAATTATCACAACATACTCAAGTGTCACCGATTAAGTGGATTTGTATGTTTATTTGGCCGACTAGTTTCGCCTCTAATGATGAGGCTTCATCGTGCAATTTTACAATGTTTTTGACACCTAAATGAGGTTCTCTTTTATATTGTGATGTAATGGACAATGAGCTTTGGCCAGGAAAAGGCAATCAATGGTAAACTATAAGATATTATGATGTCATCAATGTATTTACATTTATAATTAGAGGAGTAAAGTCAGGTTTATAAATAAAATTAAAAAAAGGATACCACCACGTCACTACAGAATCTTGACAAATTAAAAGGACATCCTGTACCGCATGTGACCCCCGTCATGATGCCTTCATCAAAACCAGGAAAGAATATAAAGTCACCAAGTCGAATGACATTGAGAACATTTTTTAATCATGAACCTTCGATAACTTGACATTCGAGAAAGTCGAAATTGTCAACAAAGGGCAAGATGTCATTAATAACAGTAATACCCTACTGTCTACACCAGAAGTCAAATGTATACAGGTATATGAAGTGATGAGGTGGTCGGGTGGCACAAACACATTGTTTTCAAGCTTTTCAACAACAAAGTAAACTCGACAAATATCGGTTTTTATGACGTTCGAATTGGCACGTTCTTGGGTTCCACCTCCCAATACAAATATTCCTAACGGAAAACTTCGAATGTTTTTCATGTAAGGTCCTCCCAACTATCAGTTGGAATGCAAATTTACAAGATACTAATACATTTCGTTGAAGACTGTCAGTTCACTGGCAAAACGAGAGTATGCCGAATGGGGATCGTGCCTAATGTGGATAAATCTACCGGGTCCATCACTTAGAGGATCAAATATTTGTCCGTTTTCCTTAGCCCCGAGGTCTAAACCACACTCACTGAAAATCTGCATGGTAAGTATGTGGTTATGTCAACGTACAAAGCATCTTATTACTTGATCCTTGTCAGCGAAAGAAGTATGCTTGCTTGATAATCAGGCCGGGAAACCCTGCACTTACGAATTTCCAATATTTTAGAAAGACATGTACAGTACGCTAGCCAGTCATGCTTTTATACTACAATCTATCCAAATGCAGACTTGCCAAGCTTGTATTGGATTACAAAACTTCACAATCCTTATATACGTTTTGCCGTTGGCTCTTCTAGTTGCTCACAGAATCCATTATCAAAATTCCAGACTTAAACACTTAAAATAATTTAATCAGTATTTCAGTCAAATCGTGACACTGCATTATATAGAATCGAAATTGATTCATCGGGATGTAAATAACCCTAAAGATATTTTGGTCAATTTTCTCAAAACTAATTTTTGACTTTTTGACCCTGAACAATTCCATACGTCAAGAAAGCGAACTGCTCGCTCGGTTTTATCACCAGAAACCTCAAACGTTGCCCAACTGAATGTCGTAGAACGGCCTACTTATACGCCTTGTTAGGTCCATCCTTGAGTACGGATCAGTCGTCTGAGTCCCCTACGTACATCAAGACATAAACAGACTCGAGCAAGTGCAAAGGAGGGCAGCAAGGTTTAAAAGTTTCAAAGGAACCCTCACCATTCAGAACTACTATAGATTACCGACGCGATACATGTCCTGAGGGACCCTGCGCCGTATACCCACAGATACACATACCAAACTAAGAAGGAGCGTCTTTGTTCTCTGAACATAAAAATACATATGGTTGAGAATTATTTTGGAGGATATTTTGTATAAAAACAGTATGAAAAAGTCCAAGATAAAATCGTGAACTTATTGAGTTCCTGGTCAACACCTTTGTTGAGATTGGTGGGAAGACAATGGGACAAACATTGCCACTCTCTGGATCGACTTATACTTTCAAATGAGGCTGACATTATCAAAGCTAGAGCTTATCAGAACAGGCAACAAAGATGTTGTCAAGTCCTTCAATTTGGCTTTAAGATGAATCGATAATCGGTTGGCTTTAAATATAGAAATAATTGATGAAAACGTCACTCGTATATATATACATATAACCTGGTGAACTTGAAATCAACGACATTACATAGACCCTAGCTGCGATAACGTAGCTTTCCGACGACGAGAGATTTTTTTTTTTATATATATTGGGTCGGGGCAGAGGAGGCCGAGTATTAATTTTAGTACTACATAGACCCGACTACATAAGCCGCTTACCACAATCTTAACTTACCACGTGACCCACAGGGACAGCTTAGTTCTAAACTACACATTTATAAGTGACGATTTCGATTTTCCTGGCGCGAACTTCCATTTCTTGATAGTAACATCCCCTAAACATGTCGCAGTTGATGAGATATATTCATTGACCTTCTCCGAATATCATGTTTTCTTGATTGGTGTATGCTAATGGACATTTGTACGGTTTTGAGAGAAGTATTTTGATGAAGATTTGAGTATTTTTATGATACAAAACATGAATTTAACTACTTTAAAAATGTTTCATTTCTTAGAGCGGTATGAAATTTTATCATGCTCGTATATGGCCTCCAGTGTCACTACCTGTTATCTTGATTCTCAGCTTGATAACGTGTCATTGTATGGAGTCGACCAAACGCTTACCTTTCCCGAACACTGGTCGTATTTTCTTGTACTTTTAAGGAATATCCCGGTAAATTCCCTTCCTTCTTTCTTATTTTGCTTTCAGTTCAATCAATTTTGAGTTAAAGTTAGTTTTGTTTATGCGCAGATTCGTTAAAACAGTTGCCCATTTAGAATTTTAGGATTAAACAATGGATATGTATTACATCAATATATTAATAATGCTTCCTGTTGTGTATTTAAACTAGCACTTATACCACGGACTACATGGCTTTATATGTCTCTGGATAATCTAATAATAATAATCTAATTCCGTGCATATACACATAAGGAGTTTTTGTGACGAAGGCAAAATTTCATCAATGTCAGTTTTTAGGTTCCATGTTATCATCATTATACATTAAAGATGAAATAACTTGTTAAGGGTTATGGTTTACTATCGTGTTCACTCTGATGAGCTTTTTACCGACATGTTACACTTAAATAAATAATGTACATTTCTGCTTAATTCTTTTGTTTTACGTTTACAAATTTGATGCTAAAATATAGTTATGTAAATGTTAACAGCTGTCCAACTGTACGTCAGAGTATTGCAATTCATAACGTTAGCTAAGGATACCCAACATACATGGTTTCGGATTATATAGGATACACAATACCTGCTGTAATGTGTATACGTATAATACAATGTATTATATAGTACAAATTGTATATACACATCATATAAGTGTGTCCAGCACCTGTATATGGGCATGGCATTGGATCTAATAGCTATAGGTCCGTGGTGTGCGTATGGGTGTATGGTTTGGAAATTCCTCTGAGGGTATTTAAACCAGGTAGAACTTGACCCGAGGCTTTGCCTGGAGTTTTGTCGTAATTTAAAAATCCCGATTGTGTGATACCCCTTTCCTAGATCCCTGGGTCACGGAAGCATTTTTCTCTTTTACTAAACGCGAGCAACTCGGACAACCAGCGACGTATATATATTACAGAGCTGTAATATATACGTCTCTGGGACAACCAAGAAATTGAATTTTGGTTGGCTGCAAGACCCCTCTTGAGGTCCGGAACGGGCCTGTCCGTGATTTGTGTAATATATTACCAAGCATGTCCAACATCCTGTTTCAACTTTACCAAAATTTCTCACCTGGTTTTCTTGAAACTTCACCAGAGATCACATGTACTGGTGCATGACACTAGTAACTTATACATTTCAAAATCTTCCAAAAGTATGATATCTCAAATACTGTATTAGTTTACACTGTATGATATTTTGAATTATAAATCCACGTCGTTAAAATATCATATCTGAGTTGGAAAAACCTGGGTTATATTTCCTGTGCTTTCCTAATCCCCTCTTACATTGATATATAGAGTTTTAAATATAGTCCTACCCTACCTGTATGCAAACAAAATAACTATAAATAATATCACGTTATCTGTCGTTATAAATCAAATTTATTTTATTTACACATCCGGAGCCTAACAACCTGACAACATACATTGTAGCTGTACAGAGTATTTACTCTGGAGTCGAATGAATATCTTAGCAAACTGCAGACAGTCTCTGTGTCGACTACTTCCTCGTACAATAATGGCAGACGCTGGCAAGCCACAGAAAGATCCATTTGCAGAGTTTGACCGGTTCGGGCGGCTTCTTGGCTTTACTGCGGTACAGTACTACATTTTGTATATTACGTATACTGATATAGTTTTATTTTTAAAGCTTTGTTTCACATGTGCTTATTTAAATTGAACCACAGACTTGGATAGCCCGAGTTTCCTCTGACCCTAACACCAGACAGACATTTTGACATACAGAACGTTTGGTCAAAATGTCTAAGTCTGGGGCCAGAGGAAACTCTGGCTAGGACTTGGATAGCAATATAATTCCGTGATTGAACTGTTGAATTGATTTGTGAAGGTACTTCCAATAATGTTCATAAAAAGATTATTTATAACGGGTGAGGGAGGTCATGCAAGCATTCTCACTTAAAAGTGTCTTCAACCGACAACAAGCGTCTTCAAGTGACAACAAGCGTCCCCAGACATAATCTTTAAAAATACTGAATAAAGTAAGCGACATCAGAAGATATGTTGTTAATATGACTATAATACACCTCTGTACCAAATTTCAATTTGATATTTGATAAAATGACCGAGTTATGATGAATTGAATTTTTACGATCGCGGCGTGGCACATGTGTGTATTAGCTTGAAAAGTGTAGAAAGCGTCGCCAGATAATATCGTTACAATTACCCGCTAAAGTAAGCGACATCAGAAGATATGTTGTTAGTTGGACTTTTATTGATATATATTCCAAATTTCAGCTCAATATTTGAAATCATGATCGAGATAAATGATTAATTTATTATTACGATCGGCGGCGTGGCATACGTGTGTGAATAGAACTCTACATATGAAGAAGCGTCTTCAGAACATATCTCTAAAATTCATCGATTAAGTAAGCGACATCAGAAGATATGTTGTTAATGTGAATATAATACACCTCTATATCAAATTTCACTTAGATATATGAAAATAATAAAACAATATATTTTATATGTATATGGATTCTTAATCGGTTACAGTTAAAATATGAATTGTTCAATAAATACAATAATATTATTCTTGACACAAGGGGTATCAATGTTTATATAGCAATATAATCTAATGCGAAGAGCCCATACAATGTAGCGGGTTCGACGATTTACAGGAATGGGCAGAAACCTATTAATTATTATATACATTAATGAATATATATATTAGATACATTTAAGTATCATTATCGGGTATAAGATATATTTGATAAAAGAATTGCAATTACAGGAACGGGGCAGGATCGGAGTAAATTATATACATGTATATATATAAATTGACAGGCAGAGGTTCCAATATATGTCTCTGTTTTATTCTATCAAAAAAGGTTGTTCAAAGAATTATATATCACATATATAATAAATATGTATCTGGGTTATTTTCTCATTTATATATATGACATTGTTATTGGGATGTCATAACACATGAAACATTGGAAATGACATTATGATAACCAAATTTTAATAACTTCATAACTTATACTTAACTCTTAATAAATAGCATGAATATATTTTGAGTGAATGAATTGGTGTTAATGTGTAGATTACCATCCAATCACGTCTACAATCTTAAAAAAATAATCATTAAGATTATATTAATCCTTTGTTCTTGTACTTATTGATGTGTAGACGATGTGAACGGTTAACAGTTCAATCAATCACTTTTTAGCTCATTTAGTAATTTATATGAATTATTATGTAATTCATAATAATAAAGTTAATTTATACTAGAAAGACTCTCACAACTAAATCATTTAATATATGTTATAACCAGGGACAGTATTATACGTCCCTGTTATAACTAAGCTTCGGAGCTAATACATTGTAGCTTTAATATTTGAAGTTCAATACTAGAGTGACAACTGTCTAGATTCATATAGATACAAACCTGAAAAGGGCTTCAAAAGGCATTTTTTGGCTGGTTTAATGGCATATAAGAGCGCTACAGGCGTCAGCTAGCTCCTTTTGACAACTGAAAGTTTACAAGCCAAACTGGTGAAGTGGTACCGGAACACCCCCTGACTTTTGACCCCATACCAATCCGCCATCACATATTAAAATCTACTAAAACTATACATATTATACTAAAATTAAATATCTGTAGATTTCATTCATTAAATGAAAAACATGTCAACAATGAAATATCAATTTAAATTACTGGAAGGCACTGTAATAAACCTGAACAAATTTTAGGAAGGGATCACAAACGCATGAAACACTTGCTGATTGGCTGATTTAGTTGTGTCAGTCCTAGAAAGTAATATTGTATAGTTTCTATAAGTATCAACAAGCCATTCATGGCTGGATACATTTAATATCAATCTTGTTGTAACATTTGTAATTATATTGACAATTGTACATTATGTGTTGACACCTATTTTTTTATTTTTTTTGAAAGTACATTGTAATCAAATCCTACATGTAACTTCAATCTTTTTCTATATAGCCCCAGGGTCGACCAAGCTCTGATATTAGTACGTTCCGGGAACATTTTGCCAAAGCCAAGCACATTGTGGTTTTAACTGGAGCTGGAGTAAGTGCAGAGAGTGGTGTTCCAACGTTCCGAGGAGCAGGTGGATTCTGGCGCAAGTGGCAAGCTCAGGTTAGACTTCATGACAAGGGAGATAATCTCATAGTTCTGACACTGTTTAAATAATGATTTATACAACATGTACGGACTGCTCATGCAAGAATTAAGATTGTAAATAGCTAAAAAAAGCTAACAATACCTTTAGCACAAATTCCATATATTCACTGTCTGTCTCATTCAACTTTTTCAAGATACATTTAATTTCTGTGGCCAAAGAATTTCACTTGTTAATCGCATGAGAAGCAAAGACTAATATGGCATCAGGGTTTGTTTGTCTATTGTCTTGAATGTACATGTATCATTCTTACAGACCCTCAACGCAAAAAAAAAAAAGGTTGTACAGGTCTATATGATAAAAAAAAGGGTTTAAAGTATGTTTGGGCCATAAAAGATACACCAGAAGCCACAATCTCTACACAGAGTTGTCGTTCCTTTTCAATCACACACAGCTCTGTCAACGTCTCAGATTTTACAAGATTCTTGTAAAACCAAATTTGGTCTCAAATCGTGATAATTTTATCTTCAGTGACTTCTTTTTTTCATCTTTAAAATATTTTCTTGGCCATATCACTTTTTAAACGAATTTTAACAAGTAGTAAGGTGTGAATATACATACTGCACTATATTTTAAGCGTATTGTTCAGCGTAGTAATATAAATGTGTTTTTTTAGCTTTGAAAATGAAAAGAATCGCCGGCTTCGTATAATTTGTTCATGACATCGCCAGTTGTATCTAATATATGTTGTAAGTTAGAATTGAACCCTTCACTATGTAACTTCCGCCCACTCAACTTAAAAACTATCACATTCTTGGCAAAACAATCTATATTTTCCAACTTCTTTGGCATGTCTTCTATGGAGGCTGCCATTTTGTACGATGGATCACATGATTTTTTGGTCATGTGATTCGGGACTACTTTTTGACGTTGGCAGAGATTAAAGGGAGTGCAAGGACCGTAACTCTGGAGATTGCAGAAGCCACAGAGATGTATCAAAAGGCAGGGGGAGGGGGGGAGGGGGATGGGGGAGGGGAGTGGG
>NW_018408918.1:1329283-1335933 GCF_002113885.1 Mizuhopecten yessoensis
CTGTGAGGCACTGGCAGGCAAGGGGTAGGTATACAGTGGTACAGTCCAATCTGTGAGGCACTGGCAGGCAAGGGGTAGGTACACAGTGGTACAGTCCAATCTGTGAGGCACTGGCAGGCAGGGGGTAGGTATGCAGAGGTACAGTCCAATCTGTGAGGCACTGGCAGGCAAGGGGTTGGTATACAGTGGTACAGTCTTATCTGTGAGGCACAGGCAGGCAAGGGGTAGGTATACAGAGGTACAGTCCAATCTGTGAGGCACTGGCAGGCAAGGGGTAGGTACACAGTAGTACAGTCTAATATGTGAGGCACTGGCAGGCAAGGGGTAGGTACACAGTGGTACAGTCCAACCTGTGAGGCACTGGCAGGCAAGGTGTAGGTACACAGTGGTACAGTCCCATATGTGAGGCACTGGCAGGCAAGGGGTTGGTATACAGTGGCACAGTCTTATCTGTGAGGCACAGGCAGGGAAGGGGTAGGTATACAGAGGTACAGTACAATCTGTGAGGCACTGGCAGGCAAGGGGTAGGTATACAGTGGTAGACAGAGGAAAGTATCCTCCTGTTCTTTACCGAGTGTTCCTACAGTGGCAGCTTGAGAAGGACAGTTTAATAGAAAATGGCTTCGAGCATTGTGCCATGTAATTACTAACACATTGATGTGACGTCATAACACAATCGAAAATAACAATAAGATGGTGTCAATGAAACCATGTAAAATGATATCATCATCAGCTTTTGATTGGGTAAACTTGTCAAAATCAGGAAAAATGAATGCTGATAACTGTTGTTTTGGAATACTGTATACTGAGAAATTGTTGCTGCTGTTTATTTTTTCGCCTTTTTCCCCCTCCATGACGAGGGCCAATCTATTATTACTGTGAACATAATAAATTATGTAAACAACACAATATACATAGTAATTAATATGAGTGTGAAGGGCGAAATTAACATTGAGCGAATATTGATTTCTTGGGCAATGGGCAGAAATATGACTGGGCGAAAGGAATCCTCCTCTACCGAACTCTAGACGGACGCTCTACCAATTGAGCTATCTGTCAATCGACCCAGTCCAGTTCCGCTACATTCCTCCCTCCTTTTTCATAGTCTTCCCCCGAAGACACAACTATTTACAACCCAGGTTTCGGGTATCCCCTTGCCAAGCATACACCAAATGCTTGAAACAAGGGTTGGTCGAAGGCACCACTGTAACAGGAGAGGAAAAATGTACGGCCAAACCAGGGTTCGAACTAGGGACCCTCTGAACTCTAGACGAACGCTCTACCAATTGAGCTATCTGGTCGCCAACGATTGACCAAGTCCAGTTCTGCTACATATTTAAACATCTAATTCTGTATACCAGTATATCTTTATCAAATGGACCTGTTTTTAAGTGATATCACTTGGTCCATAGGACGTATGGTTTAGATGGAGTATGTCATACACTCAATACGCTCAAAATATCACTTGGTCCATAGGACGTATGGTTTGGACAGAGTATATCATACATTCAAAATATCACATGGTCCATAGGACATATGGTTTAGATGGAGTATATCATACACTCAATACGCTCAAAATATCACGTGGTCCATAGGACGTATGGTTTAGACGGAGTATATCAAACATTTAAAATATCACGTGGTCTATAGGATGTATGGTTTAGATGGAGTATATCATACACTCAATACACTCAAAATATCACGTGGTCCATAGGACGTATGGTTTAGACGGAGTATATCATACATTAAAAATATTACTGGGTCCATAGGACGTATGGTTTAGATGGAGTATATCATACACTCAATACACTCAAAATAGCACGTGGTCCATGAGACGTACAGTTTAAACAGAGTATATCATACACTAAAAATATTACTGGGTCCATAAGATGTACGGTTTAGTTGGAGCATATCATACATTCAAAATATTACTGGGTCCATAGGACGTATGGTTTAGACTGAGTATATCATACATTCAAAATATTACTGGGTCCATAGGACGTATGTTTTAGACGGAGTATATCATACATTCAAAATATTCCTGGGTCCATAGGATGTACGGTTTAGACGGAGTATATCATACGTTCAAAATATCATGTGGTCCATAGGACGTACGGTTTAGACGAAGTATATCATACATTCAAATTATTACTGGGTCCATAGGACGTACGATTTAGACGGAGTATATCATACCTTCAAAATATCGCGTGGTCCATAGGACGTACGGTTTAGACGGAGTATATCATACATTCAAAATATCCCGTGGTCCATAGGACGTATGGTTTAGATGGAGTAATATCATACATTCAAAATATTACTGGGTCCATAGGACGTACGGTTTAGACGGAGTATATCATACATTCAAAATATTGCTTGGTAAATAGGACGTATGGTTTAGACGGAATATATCATACATTCAAAATATCACGTGGTCTATAGGATGTACGGTTTAGACGGAGTATATCATACATTCAAAATATTACTGGGTCCATAGGATGTACGGTTTAGACAGAGTTGTATCATCCATTCAAAATATTTCATAATTGTTAAGATGTTTTATACTTAATGTTTAAATATGAGGTTTTCTGTTTGCACAGGGAGCCTAGTCCTGAAGTAAAGGATGCTGGGATACCAGTACAAGACTTGCCACGGTAAATATATTAATGTGATTTAAAAGTAATTATATAATTGTCATAAAATGTCAGAGCTCTTATCATCTTCAAAATAGGGGTGAATTGGAATTGCTTAAATCTGAAATGATGAACTACTGGTAACCATTGTGTCTACTCTGAAGTTGTACAAATACTCTGTGTTGTACATCTGGCTAGAGCATATATTTCTCAAAGGCATCGTCAGTCAAAGACGAGGTAAAATGTTGAATTTATACCATTGAAAGTACAGCATACAAAACCAATGAAAATAATAACCAATCAGAAGGCTTGAAATGTGCCTGTCTGGCATTGTCCTTGATTGTGACATCACAAAAGTCATAAACTGATGTCAAACTGCATAAAAGATTTGGACATTTTGAAGTTCTCCCAAAGATTCTTAAAGGGTGGTCGAGTGGCGCTGTGGATAACGCACTCGCCTTTCAACAAGGCAATTCGGGTTCAATTCTCTGATCCGACATGAAAAGGTATAAGTTCACCTGCCCGACCATGTTTTCTCCGGGTAATCTGGTTTCCTCCCACATTAAGACCCCCTGCACGCTTACATCCGCGACTACAAGAGTGATTAAATATAAGTTATGAAACTTGTTTTCATAATTGTTGTAAAATAAATAAAGTTCGAATATATATTTTTAAAGGGGTTTTCCCTTTGATGTTACAGAATATGTACTATAGTATTCTCACTTGTAGTTGTGAGATACACAATCAAAGAAGAGATTTTCTCTGCATTTTGTTTAGGTTTGACACAAAAGTTGTGAAATATTATACATTGTGTGGTATAGTCTATTGGATATAACTCCTTAATTAAGATTATTTTGAACATTTTTATCTTTTGTTTGTCTGACAGGTGTAAGAAGGAGAACTGTACAGGTCTGCTGCGTCCCCATGTTGTCTGGTTTGGGGAGGGTTTGGATCCGGCAGTGCTAGAGAGTGCAGATCAGGAGCTGAAGGAATGTGACCTCTGTTTGGTGGTAAGATCTAGAGTCTTAAGAACAAAACAAATGTTTGTATCATCAACAACACATCAAAGTTAAGTACATATCTTGAATGATTACCAAACTAAATTATACCAAAATAACATTTTTAATCCACTGAATGGAATAACAAATACAATAACCAGTAAATCTCTGGAAATTGCCCAATAAATCCACTTATATATTGCTCGGGCAATAAGCCATGAGTCATATAATTTGCAGTATCTCATAGGCTAGCTGTCAAACCTCCCTCATTTTGACTGAAATTTACCACTCTCCCTCTAAACTCCCTCATTCAAGTCCAAACTCACACAAACTGAAAATCAACATCCTGTGGTCCACTGATCTCCTAAGTTACTGCAGGGTGTGTGTAATGATCATAACAGGTGTGTCTGAATCAAATGATTACTTTTTGGAGTTATTTTGATACATAAAAATGGAAAGATAAAGATGTCTCGTCAACAATCCATCAACCTCACATCAACCCTGAGTTTAGCATCTAACGCTATCATTACATTGTGTATATGATACACAATGGGAGAACAGGGTAAGAGAAAAAGAATCATTCACCCCCTTGTGGGTGAGATAGGGGAATCTCAACCCTCGGGGAAAGATTCTTAAGTTCTTAGAAATTTCCCCCCTTGGTTTGAAATTCCCCTATCTCATGAATCAACCCCAAGGGGGCGAGAGATTCTATTAATCTCAGTCACAGGATAAATTCTGTAACATCCCAACCGAGGCGTGGGTTGGGTAGGATGATGCTACTGAATCTTAGCCCTCAACTGAGATAACCCAATCTCACTCATTTAGACGTTACAGATTTTTTTACCTTGGTATTCTTATTATGGGTGTCCCATGTGATTTCTGTTGTTGCATACCTCGAGAAGGAAGAAAGGACTATGTATGGTTTGGGCATGTTTTGGCCCCCAAATGCATCATAATTCAAAACCTTTAAATGATCTTTCAAACGACTAGCTGTTTCTTTAATATTGAATACTTCCCAAATACTATTATAAAAATATTTATTTGAATTCTTAATATTGTTGCCATAGTAACATGTTCAAATTTGCATAAATTAGAACAATTTGAATATTCAGTGAATAGTGTCATATTTTGTATAGTTTTTCTCTCTGAAACTATAGAGTGTACAAACTTAATATCAAAGGATATTGTTAGGCACCTGTAATACATCTTTAGGAGAAATATAAAGTTTGTTCAAGAATGTGCTCTAATAAGGTAGCTAAGAAAAAAACTAGGCGAAAAACCTGTTGAAATTGACTAGATATTCAAATTTCATTATTTTTTACAAATATTAACTGGTTACCAATTGGCAGCCATAATTGAAAACACAAATAAATGTTTTCATTATAGTATAGGGAAAGTATTCAAAATTTATGAAACAGTCATTTAAAAGGTCTATTGAAGATATTTATTTTGATTGATTTGGGGGCCAAAAAAGGCACAAACTATACACAGTAGTCCTTTATGATAAAAACACTTCCACAGAGTCGTCTGAAAGTGATGTAAGGTAGAGATCCAGGTTTTTGACACAGTAGTAATGCAGTGAACAAGTTTATAGATATTGCTGTGGCTAGTATTTGATTCATTATATTCCTGGTATCAACAGGTAGGAACCTCCTCCGTTGTCTACCCAGCGGCCATGTTTGCTCCAGAGGTAGCGAGTCGCGGTGTTCCTGTGGCGGAAATAAATATGGAAGAAACTGACGTCACAGCAGGACTAGGGTCAGTATTAGCTAACTTTGTGGTCTTTCAATATTTCTTAAGTAAAATGTTTCAAATCACTTGGCAGGGAAGTGTCTGATCTTTCTTGGATGTTGTGCAGGATGTTTTACACATGTTTATCCTACTTAGTGTATAGCTTTCTGTCTTGCTTTTTAAATTTGTATGCCCCCGCCATAAAATGGGGAGGCATATAGTGTTGCCCATGTCTGTCCCGTCCTGTCGTATCCCGTCCTGTCGTGTCCTGTCCTGATTCAATGTAAACACTTAGCAACTTCATTCTTCGACAGATTTTGGTCAAACTTTATACAAAGGTCAAGTATGAGTATACTTCGGACATCGTTGTATTTCAGGGATCCAAGGTCAAGGCCAAGGTCACACTTACTATATATAGATAATCATCAACTAATTCAGTTTAAACACTTAGCAACTTCATTCCTTCTTGGATTTTAGTCAAATTTTATACAAAGGTCAAGTATGAGTATACTTCGAACATTGTTGTGTTTCAGGGTTCCAAGGTCAAGGCCAAGGTCACTGTTGCTATATATAGAAAATCATCAACTGATTCAATTTAAACATTTAGCAACCTCATTCAATATGTTATGGAGATGGTAATAACATACAGAAAAAAACATATGAATATTAAAATCAACTTATCAACTTTAAGTGTAGTACCTCGTGTGTGTGCATGTTTCAGGGTATCAAGATCAAAGGGGTTATAACTTTTTATAGAACACTGAAACTAATTTCACATGGCAGTGGGTGCATTTATGTCTTACAGACATTTTCTAGTTGTTAATGGACTGTAGAGACACCTCAATGTGTATTTATAACTGCTAATTATTCTGTTTTAGATAAAAAATATATTGCAGTAAATATGACAACACAATAAAATCATACATCACAGCTGAATATTAAACAATAACAACATATGGGCCTGTATTCATGAAGACGTTCTCGTGCTCAAGTATGGAATTTGTGCTTAAATCTAATTTCTTGTAACTCGCTTAAATCATCATTCATGTCCAACAATCAAAAAGCCAAATGTAAATATTAAAAACAGATTTCTGCCTTAAGATTCTTCAATGTTTTCCCAAATCATTGACAAAATATGATCTTCTTATTAATTTATAGCGGGAACAAGAAATATGGCTGGAGCACAAAATCCATGCTTGAGCGCAAAAACAGTTTCATGAGTGTGTGCCATAATGATCTGTGCTTTTGATAAGTCCCAGCCTTTAAGTTGTCTGACACAAGTTACCCCCCC
>NW_018408918.1:1336023-1385464 GCF_002113885.1 Mizuhopecten yessoensis
CCCCCCCCCCCCCCCCCCAACTGTTAGAGTCAAAGTTGCACCTACCAGGCAACAGGGTACAAAAAGTGTCAACTCTGCTAGACCTTATAGACAGAAAAGTGTATTAGGAACATTTGTTCCTCAGTGTCCAAAGAAAAAACTAAATCTACATCCTGTCCAGATTGAGGAAATAATATTTATCACATGAATGTATCGCATGAATGTAACAATATAAAAGGAATTTAGAAATACAGTATTGTCACTTAAATTGCAGTTGAAAGCTACTTAACGTAAAAATCTTCAAATTACTAAATAGTAGAGAACTGACATTAAGAGTTCGTACTTCAGATTAAATTAAAACATGTAAAATCTGAAAATCAAATAAAGATTGCCATTGGAAAATGACCATTGAAAACATAAATTGCCACTTGTTATAATGATTTTTTAAAACCTGGTACAATGTACCAGTATAATACAATTATGCATGTAACTAACAATTCTCTTACTAATTTTTGAATTGCTCCTGTTTCAGATTTCACTTCCAGGGAGCAGCGGGAAGCATTGTGCCAGAAGTCTTGGCAAAACACGAGTCTGAACCCTGACACAACTGTAGCCTGTCGTGTCCATCTATGACTTAACACAGTGAAAGGAGTGTTATACACTTAACCCCTTGACAGAAGAATGTCAGTATGTTAGCCTGGCCAGGTTAAATGGTGTGTAGTCACTTCTGAAGCGTCATTAATTATAAGCTACAGGGATGATTTTGGAGTGAGTCTTTAGATCATGTGGCCATTGGTCTGTAGAAATTTCATTGAAGAGCGCTGTTCAACTTTCCCTTCTGTATGTATTTTACAATATATGACTCATCTGTTATTCAATGAAAAATAACATCCCTTCTGATTTGTCGGGGTCAACGTGGCAAAGAGTTAGTTTGATTCCTACAGCTATCCTAGGGACTTTCAAAATAAGGAACCTGAAACTGCTTGGGAGGAAACAACAATACTAAAATCTCAATGCCATATCAGTGCAATAGATGTCATGGACGCCAAACGAACTATATATTTAACTTCTGACCATCATTATTTTAGAAGAAAACCTCCACTGGTGGAATCAGACATATATTACATATGTATATGTCTCTGGTGGAATCAGACATATATTACATATGTATAGGTCTCTGGTGGAATCAATGAATTGCAATTGAATTTGTTGCATTGTGCCTTTTGATGATTAATATACTATGATTAGTATACTGGTAATTTGTTATCATTTAATATATATATGTTTATATATTTATTCCAAAATTTTTTGGATACTGTTATGCTATATATATATACTCTTACAATGTAACGGAATGTGTTACCAATATTTATACATTTATTACATTTTACCAGTAAAATATCCCTAAGGTTTTACAGTTAATATAAAGTTGTTAATTTTTACTTTTTGTTATTTTCATAATAAACCTATACCAATCAGAGAGCAGGGTTTAGTGTAAAAAAATCACAGAAGATTGCATGGAGTTGTGACATTGTGACGTCACAATATTCTGAACAGCATTCTCTGTCGCCACATTTTTTGGGGTGGGGATGGACTGACCTGTTCTCATAAGGACATGTCATTTGAAAGGAAAACGTGATTAACATATAAGTACTAGTGAAAAACATAAAGTTAGTCTCCTCACTTTTATTAGAAACTGAGAATATCTTCAATATAAATAAAGTAAAACATGTGTATCTTAAGGGGAGATAACTCTGGTGTACCTGAACTCAATGCAGTCTGCTCTCCACTCACAAAAGTCACTTCAACTTCAAAGCATGATTGATCAGAGTTTACGGTTACGTTTTACCCTAATGGATGTATAGCAAGGAAACGCGTCCCTCGATTCACATTGTATGTGTTCTTTCATAACTAGAAACTGGCAGGTAACATACAATTTTTAGGGTTATTTCCTGCCCTTCCTTTGTGATTTGTGTGTCTATGTTACAAATAATTTGTTGATTTACTTTTTGCAGTATATTTTCACAGAAACTGCCATATACATTGCACGGCTTGATGATCACGCACCTGCATCCTAATTGTCGACTATATCGACCCTATTTCAGAGACTTAAGTTATCATATTTTATATTTTGAAAATGTCTTCACCACTTGGAAGATGCATTGTCTCTTTCCACACACTTCAGTTGAACGGGGCTACACACAATAAATACAGAATGAAATGGCCCCTCTCTAATCCTAACAGTTTTTAATTGTTAAGTGGTTGGGGGCTAGAAAGGCTGGGTTTATTCAGTTCAGTCAACCCTTGTCTACCACACAATAAAACCCTTCCAGTGGCATTTTGGCGTTATAAAGGGATTCAGATATATATTCAGGAACAATATCAGATTTGTGAAAACTGATGAATGTAAAAGGTTGTTGACAAACGTTGGCAATAAGTGATATGACATTTATACCATCAAGGTTTTATTTAACATATGGCATTATATTGAATTTTTACTGTATAGTAATAAATTAGGGGCACTAAACTCGATCACAGTTCCCCTCTAAAGTGATAAAGGAGAGGGCAATATATTGAGGTTTTAGAGTCTAGTGAGAGCGCATTATATCGAGGTTTTAGAGTCTAGTGAGAGCGCATTATATTGAGGTTTTAGTGTCGAGGGCATTAAATCAAGATTTTACTTGATGTGATAAGGATGGGATATCAAGGTTTTACTGTCTTGGTGGTTATATGGGCTATTAAATTCTTGCACTCATCCATGCAAGATTGATACATTTGTAAATATGAATTGTATTATTTCCAATAATTACCCACTCCTGTTTCTGTTTTCAGGTTCATTATAACAATTCCTCGAGTAATTAATGGAACAATTACTGTGTATCATGGTAAAGACATCAGTTTAAATAGGGGCTAGCTTTTGAGGTTGAGAATTTACAATTTTGTTTGAGACTGCAGGACATCAATTACTACCTCTTTATGTAGAAATCAAGGTTATGGAATGTTTGCTTTCTACATTAAAGGGGTATATATTATAATATAGGTGTTTACTTCATTTGATTTAAGAATAAAATTGATAGATATTTCATAATTATTTCTTCCTCAATTCTTTCTATATTCAATTAATAAATATAATATGTTTATTAAAGTATGTACCTTATCATGAAATTATTCTTATCACCATAAAAATAATGAAAAAGAGGAAATATTTGCAAAAACTCCATTAGACTTTTTTCTTAACTCTTTCACCACTGTATACCATAATGGACTCATCCAGATCAATGCATGGTAGAGTCTACTAAAGTTATATAGGGTTGAAAGGGTTAAGGGCAGTTGGAATTTAGTTGAAATTTGCTGATTAAGCATTTAATATACAATATTGAAATTCATTTTTTTAAAAGGTGGTTGCGATGCTTTTAAAAGAAGGGTCTTATCAGTATATGTACTGATTTCATTTGTACTAATAGAGGCGTGGCAGTAAATCCTAGCTCAGCTTTCATTAGATACAAAAAACTAGGTAAATACATATAGGCTGCGGCTTGGGATCTCTGCCTTGTCCTTTGATAAGATGTATACTATAGCCAGAGACCTATAATAGGTCTCTGCTATAGCTTAATACTAGACCACTGAACAATTTAAAGGTGACACTTGATCAATTTCATATACATAATGCACTGTTTTAGTTAATAATTTCTTTTAAAAAAGAAATTCACTTTTAGGGATTTTTTGACTGGTAGTGAAGCCAAACAAAAAGACAACAGGTTCAATTGGATTACATAAAAAAGTTAAAATGTTCTCTTAAATCATCAGCAGTTTTGGGTGACTTGTAAAAACCAAATGGTCAAGTCAAGATCAATTACACCACGGACTTGGATCTAATTACGTGATTACACTTATAAAATATGAAAAAGGTCTTATTAAAAGGTACTGTATGAAATATTTATAGAATGAGAGACTTGATCAGAAAGAATGAAAGTAAAAACATAATTTTATGTGTAGCATGGTAGCCGGAGTAGCATGGATTTACTTTAGAGGATCATGAGAGCCCTCTCGCACGAGGACACTAAATGGTTAACAAAAAGCTGACCCCGGGGCTAGCCCCCACCTCCCGCAGTCTTCTGATAAATTTTATTGGGGAATAAAATTGATATTTTAAAAAAAGAAATGGCAGTTGGACAGGGATCCTTTAAGTTACACAACAATCAATGTACTGAAACAAAAGTCAAACGAGACTCCTATATTACATATAGTTACACAACAATCAATGTACTGAAATAAAAGTCAAACGAGACTCCTATATTACATATAGTTACACAACGACCAATGTACTGAAATAAAAGCCAAACGAGACTCCTATATTAAAAACTGTCTATATATATAGTTACACGACAGTTAGGCCTATTGCGTAGTGTCTATTGAGTGAGATAATACACATGAATAACCGCTTCAGAATTACGAGCATGAAAATTAGATAAGATTTAAGTCCATGATTATGAATAATGCCACGGACTTAGATAACAAATAACTAATCTAATTCCGTGCTAATGCTAACATTCTAAAATATTAGGGACTTAGCTGGACTATTTATATCAGATTGGCTTGCGATGATGCCACGGGCTATACTATCATCTCTCTAAGTCCGTGATGAAACGTATTGCTCAGTTTGTATGTCAGAAGTAGGCCTTATTGTGTAAACCTCTTTGTTTGACTACAGAGAAGTTAGGCTATCCAGAAATGAATTTGAACACTCCAATTTAGGTCCAAATATATAGCTACATTCTCACGATGGACTTCTAACTCATATATATACACAACACATCGTAAATTAAGCCTATACCACAGACTTATATAGCCTATACCAAGATCTAGGAAAATTGAGTATGGGGTTGATTAAAAACAAGTAGGGGAATGTTGGGCTGAAAATCCATTATTTAAAGACAACGTTATCGCCCTTCCCTATAAATGCACAACAGGATAGCTTTAGATAAGCCGTGATCATAAGTTGACATCGTTCGATTACCAAGTGATTGGTGTTCCTAACAACCCACTGTACAAGTATCCACAGTGTCAATTAAGTGATCAGTTATCACAGTGAGAAACTGAAATTAATTTATCAGGAAGTATAGTAAAGATATTGGCAGATATATATAACTTTCCTGATTTCGTCTAAGATAACCATTTCATGTGAAGTAAATTCCATGTGTGGTAATTCTGTTTTGTGCCTGATGTATGTTTTTTTTATTCCAAGCCCCTGGTAGAATTAAACATTCTAATTTGAACAGTTTTCACATCTTTATGCTTACATGTAGATGTTGAGAGAGAGCATATGAACTGTTGTTCGATCATTTTGTTTAATTTATATACAACACTGAAAAGTGTTTAAATTAAAGTTTGATTTTATCAGAGAAATAAGTATCAGTTATTTTAAAACGTCTACAAAACAAAATTGTACTTTGTGTATGTTATCTAAAGGGGAATCGTTTTGTTGACTCGAGGACAAATTCATGTTGTCAATTCGTTATAAAAACTTCCATGTTTAAATTCAGAGTTACATCAAAACCTCATTTTTTGCTAAAGTTTATTAAAATAATACGAAATGTATGCCCGTAATGTCCAGGTTACTCTCTTTACAACCATCCATTTACAGTCACCTTATGATCGAATGCGCCTTTCAAAAATAAAAAATAAAATTTTAAGTTTGTAAATACGGTAACTATACAATGCTTATGCACATTCAATAAAACATACGGTCAGATGTAATATGATATTTAATAACCAATTCGTTTGCTATTTTATCTAATCTAAACTTTTATGTTGAATCACGGAGATAACATCTAATCTAATTCCGTGGATTAATGTAGTCCTTTATATGAACATCTGTTTTAGTGTTGTTTGGCCCCAAATGTTTGTCTTGCATTTGCACAGATGTCCATATATGTAAAATACCGGTGACGTATAAAAACATATCTTTGTAAACAATAGTTACATCGTAAAACATATCTTTTGTTTACACACATGTAACATAAAATAAACAAATCGTTTGTACCCTGTATGAAGGTGACAGGTACCCCGGGGAAATGTTCGGGCGGTCACTTTGATTTTGTTAAACCTTCTCCTTTTTTGTTTGAATAATATTTCTTTTGTTCACATCTGTTGAATAGTAGAAGCCCCATCCCTTGGGGAATTAACTTGCGCTTCGCGCGACCCGTCAAGCGGAACAATGGGCGGGGCTGAAAGAGGTGTCAAAGACATTTGGACTGATTGAGGTACTCCTGGCCAATTATGAGATTATGTTAACGATTGAATTTAACTCTCCCGTGACAGGTTAGCTCTAAGGCATATATAAACTATGATTATAAGACGGTCAGTCATACCTGTCTTCATATCTGACATCATTCGGGAACCGAGTAATCGATAACGTGGATTGATATTTCATAGCGAACAATAAGAAGATATTTCATAAGACGTCTTATTTGGCAATGGCACAAAGGTATGTAGAAGATATACGTTATGCTTATATGAATTCTGTAAAACATGTATGTTTGCGGGAAAAAATCCAGTTTACATGACTGTGTGACCTATATGGTTTAACCAGAGACATAACTTGTATCATATGTCTCTGGTTTAACTTAACATATCGGACAGTAAGAGTGGACAAACACACGTTTACACATGCCTTCTCAATATATGTTGATATTCTGAACAGCAATTCCTTACCATGCGAATCCAGAAACGATTTCATCAAGTTTTGAGGGGTTTTCTCAGTTAATTAAACGGGGATTTTTTTCTCCAAGTTCAGTATCTTTATACACGTACATATATGCAGTCCTAGAGATTAAACGATGAAACATATTCATTGATATGAAGTCTATACCATTCAACATTAGTAAATCATGATGAAACATCTTTATTTTAGATACACATCTGTCCTGGGCAATTGTTTTGTTCATTTAGATTGTACAATCATGGAATTAGATTGTTATCTAAGTCCATGGTACAATTAAGGTTGTACAATTAAGAGTTCACAAAAAAACCGGATATTTTTAGTAAGGTTACAATCCTCATACACGTAGTCCAAGCTTGATATTGAACTATTAAACCTATACATTTAAATTAGGTATACACCAGTTCAACGTTAATAATTGTACAGCACATATATGTGACCTGGGCCAAATTTGTGTTTTAGATAACACCACAACACCATAAACATTAAAAACACCTGTACTACGGTTCAGTATATTCCCTTTTACGTATCAAATTTTATAACTTGTTTAGTTGTTCTTAAACAAGTACAAAACGAAAGTTTCGTAGCTTTCTATATGTAAATCTCGTTTGGAACTTTTCAAAAAATAGACTTGATCTTAAAAAGGAAGTAATACATATCTTGACAATGACATCAGCAGTGTAAATATTTATATAAAGGAGATTCCGCTCTGTGTTAGTTTCGGTTTACTTCACAGATACACTGCATGTATAATTAACGCTTCACTAGCTTTATAGATACAGGACATGATCGACTTCCATTTCTGTATAATTGGTTAGAAATAGAGTACATCGAATATGTGTTTTCCATTCTGAATAACGTCAGATTAAAAAAAATACTATATTCGCGTAAATTACGCAACAACTAAATATTTTGCACGCCCTAACGTGAGGGATTTCCAATTGAATATTTATTCCTGTTGTCATTGTCACGGAATTAAATAAGATCTATCTAAGTCCTAGTATCAAAAAAAATGTGGATTTTTCTATTTATTTTATCACGGATTTAAAATGCCCTATGCAGTACTGATCTGAATGAACTTTTTCATATAAAAACGTTTGTTTTAATTACAGGGGAAAAACAATTAGTAATGTTAGTGGTCACCCACACCCTGCTAAATCCAGAATAAAATAAAATAACCAACCACGCATGGGCACTTTTGTCGTCTCCGCCCACCTCACTGTCTCAATATACACATATAGGGTTTGTTTGGGGTGAACAGAATCCAGCTAATAAACTACGTCATTGGATTTGACCTATTTAATTACGTAACCAGTTTTGTTCCCATTTTTTTCAAAACGAAACCATTATCGATATTAAACCGACAATAATAAAATTAAAAATATTCTATTTAAGAAAAATGGGCAAAACCAAGATCGACTGAAGTTTACAGAGGTGAACGTTCTAAGGACATTTCCTGTTTATTCTTAAAATAGTTTGACCCTGTATGACGTAGACAAGAATCCCCCGCTAAGATAGATCTGATTGGTCGAGGCATTAGCTCTTTGTGAGGTACTGTTATTGTCGAAATTGAGTAATACATAACACACACACGAAGTGAGATATATTCTTGTTTCTAGGCCTAACCACAAGGTAAGTCTTACTAATTAATATCGGATATTTGTACAATTATATATTTTATGTTTGTAAAGTTTAATTAACCTTAATTTACATTATTTTGACGGAACAAAGTAACATTTCCTGCCACACACGGACAAAGGACACTATCGGTGTGACTGACATGTATCTAGCACAAGTATAGGGAGTGACTTTAGGAGGTTAACGTTCTTTGGGTACAAATCACATGTGAAGTCCAGTAATATTTATCAAATTATATGATAAAAATGATATAAATATTAATTGTGTTTATCTATGATCGCAATCATCGTTATAGTCAACTGTTGTGATAGAATGAAGTTTGGTTTCCTCTAGCTAGTTGTATATTGTGTCATACTTATGACTTAGGCGACCAAATTAACTCGCTCCCAAATATACCACTGCCCCTATTTGCCATTTAATTTCATCTTTTGATTTTATAAGATTTGAAATATATCATATATATCTTGTACGTAAATAATTTTAAGCCATTTTCTATATAAAGTATATATATATAGTCATAGATGAATATATACGTCTCTATGGTATATTTCTCTGCCAANCCGCCCCCCGCCATTTTCCAGAAACCCTTCCATTTCATCTACCACTCACCCCAAACTAGTTTATCCTTTGAATAAACAGCTCAATAATCGTTAACGACTTGTTAGCTTAACCTCAAAATAACGATAAAGTAATAATTACGATTTGTGTACAAATGAAATGAAAATTGAACTCAATTTACAATGAAACTGATATAAACAAGAAAAGAACACAATTATTTTGTTACTTGTGTGAATTAAGCTAGGCTAATTTTTTTTGGAAATTTCAATTTTAAGCTGAACACGCTTTTCTAAATGTCATAAGTGTCAAAACAACATCGCATAGATATGGCAATATAATCTTATTAGTGTGTTCCTGAACAACCGCTTACATATTCTTTTCTAAAGTGATATACTTTATATTTACGATACAATTAATTAAGTGAACATCTTGTACAAGTTGAATTTAGTAACCCTCTCTTGACTTGACTAAAGTCCACTGAACGTCCCCGGTATATGACCCCCATGGTTTCCGCTATACTAGGTGAATCAGCACTCATTGTGAAGTATATATATATATAGTACTATCTATCATAGCAGAACACTGTTGACAATCTACGATCATATTTCAGGGTTTATAAAGGTCGCATACCTCACTTGTTGACAAACAGATTTTGTAAATTATATATTCAGTTAGCAGCTGTGTGACTTTAACGCCACCTGTCGGTATATTTTGAAACTAGTGTAACAGAGGGTGACACTTGTGTGAAGGATCTTGTGTACATATATATATATGTGTATTTGATATAAAGATACTACGAAATAAGATCCGTCCGCAAAAGCTCAGTAGATCGGCAAAAACACATGCGCTTCCGCCCCAGGCGTACCCTAGCTTTACATATACTGACGTGACAATAGCTTCTTATAGATCTTTTTTGAACACATACCATTCGGGACTTGTGACAAGTATATAAAGTGCTCGTCGAAATAAACAATAATTGATTTTGATAATAAAATGGCTTCAGAAACAAACAGGCCCTCCACTTATAAACTCACTTGGACATGGTTTTACACCATTTCACACCCCGATTAACTCATTTTCGGATACATTATATAATTTTTCTGATCCTGATTTATGTCCCTTTAACAATATTTCGTCAATCATTTAAATTTGTTTTAATGCTGTCCACGCTTAGCTCTTGCTAGTTACACAGACAATAAGTATTGAAGCACATTGCGAAAAAATCAGTGACTTTTCCTGAATATTCAAACCAAAACGATATATTCTATTTTTAAAGATGAAATTCCATTTCTTACGAATGTCTATAACGAACACTGTTATAGACAGAGTAAAAGATAATACATGTATAACGTTTGGATGTGTGAATATATTCTATTGGTGCTGACTTTGTATGGGAACAAAGAAACAAATTGCTGTACCATTTAAATTAATTGTTTGTAACTTGTCACCTTGGTAAACATATATACCTACATATAATGCCGAAAACCAGCATATAACATAATGCCATTTTCAAATGTCTTAACTTTTTATATCAACAGCGATAAGATGTACTCAAGAAACCTTGTCCTCGGCAGTCAAAAGCCTCGCGATGGAATGGAAGAGAGCCTCGTTCCTAAAGAGAAAGCGGCATCAAAACAGAAGGCTGTTGACATGGTGACAGTATTCGTCCCGGAAGCTGTTGCAGACAACCAAGTCTATTGCAAATCTGTGACTTCAATCATGTCAAAACAAGACTACCAAAACTATCTCCCTGTCTACCGCCCGCTGGTAAGTTTAATTTGGACTCACAATTCTCTATCTGGAGTTACCAACACTTACATTCAACATACACCTGTTATCGGTAGGAATTAAGCCTAGATTCTCGTCAATAATACAATATTGATATATTTCAATCGTGCATATTTTCCTAATGTTGTACTATTCAGATTTGTTACTACATTTGATATTTTTTTCCCCAGACGGAGCCGTTGACACCGACTGCCGAAAATGGTCGCCCATGCTACGTGACTTTCCTCTACACGTTCCTGGTGATACTGTTCTTTCTGCTGCTAGCGGGAATATCAACGTGTATTTACCTGGCCGTCAAAGAGGAATGATCTAATTTGTTTGCGAAGAAACCGTGAGTGACCCAAGCATTGTCTTATGTGATGATTGTGATCAGGATGACGTCATTGAAGAATCTCGAGAGTGATGGAAAAATATTCTTTTACTGAATGGCTTCTAACAGATACACAATTGCATGAAATTTTGTGAGAATGTTGAACTTTTGAATGGTACTTGTCGCAAGTACAATAACATGGTTGTTATACAATGGAAGAAGGCGAAACCAAGAGGTGTTCCGAATTCTGTTTTTGGTAATGTTCTTCAGAATGAAGAACTTAGTGCTGTTCTGAATACATAATCAAGGCATCTTCTGAATGAACACAATTTCGTGTTTTCCGAATGAACAGTTTATTCGTATGGTTTTTCAGGATGGATTTTGGTGTTGTTAAGAATCAAAACAATGTTTCCACGAATGAATAAGAAAGGTGTTAGTCAAGGTGCCAAAGTTTTGCCTTTACAGCATATAACATGTTTATTTTGTGTTCACAAAAGAATGTGGAATTTGTACATATACGTTTGGATATGTGAATATTTTCTATTGGTGCTGACTTTGTATGGGAACAAAGACACAAATTGCTGTACCATTCAAATTAATTGTTTGTAACTTGTAACTTTGGTACACATATATACCTACATATAATGATGGCCAGTATTATGTGAACGCAGACACATCTGTCTCCGTCAATATGTGAAACACTGTGATATTAAATTTAAAAAAAATGTTCCAAAGTGACCTTTTGACCTTGGTCATCAAAGGGAGACAATCCTTGTCACAAAAGTCCCATTTTGCGTTGTTAGAGTATTTTCATCTGGTAGTTAGTATCCATTCACTCTCACTGTATAACTTTTAGCAATTTTAGCGTACGGTTTATTTGATGAAATTTATGTTATTCAAGAGGTTTCATGTGTGACCAGAATAAAACTACATGTATTCCTAAGAAATTTAATACTTTAATTTGATGCACGCATTCCATTATTATTTGTTATTTTTGGGATCAAATATTTTCGCTGCAAAATTTTTAATATAAAAATTGCTTTCAATCATGTACATATTTTGAAGTCTTTCTCTCATGAACATACTTTCTACTACATTATTGTCTTTTCTTTCTTTCTGTACCACTTCTCTCGTGCCCTGTTTTATCATTTATTCTAGTTATTGTTTTATACGCAAGTGAACTGATGACGAATCCTGACTCATTTAGACGTCTGAGAGTGTAGTTTAGGGGACAATTCCGATGTTAAGCGTCCCAGTGAGGCTGAGTCATGATGCCATGACATCACACACTACTTCGAATATTGATCTAAAGACCAAGTCGACAGTCTCGGAGCCAAATTTCGTTTTCATTACAAGACCATAATTTGAAATATTGTATATAGCATTCTGAATATTTTTCAGTTCGATACTAAGTGTTTTGTTATTATTCAATATGATATCAAATGTCATTAACTGACTTATAATTATTCAGAAAAGTAATGTTTTAGCTATTGTTTTGAAATGTGACGTGCATAATGCATTTGTAAGGTGCGTATGATTTATTTAATCTTTTTGTTCCGTTGTACGTGCGTTAATGTCACCGATTATAACATTTACTACGATTTTTAGCCAAATATTGAATGATTTGCAGTATAAGAACTAATTATGGATTTTAATCAATATGAAAAGTGTCAATTTCTAAAAACACAACGAAATGTCAGATTTAAAGGAGTACATATGTAATACACTCATTTGTACTTAAAACGTAATAACTGAATCTTAAACCAGAGATTTGAACATATTACGACGCTGTTAAACCTATACCGTGTTACACGCTTAATTGTTCCAAGTCTCAAAGTATGACGGCATAGAGTACAGTAGAAGCTTTGTTTTGTTTAAGATCTCTATTCTTAGAGTACAACAATAGTTGTGTGTCACGACAATATACAGTTACGTAATGTTCGCATTATTTTTGCTCAACGAAGCCACACAATTTACTAACGATATGGAATTTTCAAGCCTCGTGATGTCAATAAAATTAGTATTTTTTGTCGTTTTATCTCCGTCTTAGAACAATCAGTGTCTGATGGTTTTTATCATTTTCTAAAGTTAAATTTTACATTTAGTCTCAAGTAACATTACATTGAAAGAACATGTTTACGCTAAGCTTTGTTATGCGTTGATAAATGAGGTCTGAGAACGTCTGGATCAATTGCTGGATTGTGTGGGCGAGGAGCGGGCGGTAAGACAACAAGTATTATGGTTTAGATTAGCTGTTCTAACCTCTGTTACTCCCTTTTTATAAACTGCCATTTTCTGACATTATAAATGAACAATCGAGTTTCAAAATAATAACAAAATAGCTTCAACAATGTACACGGTATACGTTATGTTTGTGATAATGTATTTTGATATACATATATTTTTGAAATATTAATAATAAAAAAATAACAAAAGAAAATGAAATAGTGTCTGTTCTTTGTTTCTGTTTGCACTTTTCCTTATTTCTCTTTTCTCCATCCACCATAAAGGCTGGGTATTGAACCTCGCCCTGCATGGCAATACCTCACTTTTGGCTGTAGCGTTGAACGTTCGCCTAGGTCATGAGAAAGGCAATGGGTTCTGTTCATTGCCGGAGAATACCAAAGTCCTTAGTTGTTGTTATCTGATTAACGTGCAGCATTTAAAGTGATCACAACTGGTTCACACGTTGTCAGTATATTGCGACCGGGCAGAATGCTATGGCGGGTGCCTCAAAAATGACCGATTGGAAAACATATCTGTTTATAACCCAGATAAGTTCAAGTATAAAAAAAAAGGATTTCTACTAATCGACACCTACATTGAACGTTATCTTTTAAATTGTCAAGGAGACGGTTTACACTATGTTTGTAGCGATCTATGTATCCATTTTCCAGTCTTTTACCCATTTAACATTAACCCTCTAGTTTGTAAATCTATAAATGTATATAGACATATATATTCATCATACACATTTCGGGATTTTACGTCCTGACATTGTTTAACCAAGTAGAATCAACAGAATTGATAATGGTGAAAAAGTCAGTCATTTAGAAGTACGTGTACCTTAGACCTTGCATGTCATGTTATATAACATCATCATATATTTGTTTATGCTTTTACTGCTTTGACAGTTGAACGTTTGTTAAATTCTTCCCTTTGTAAGCTTAAAGTTTAGTGCTATATACATGTACTCGTTACTACCTAAAACATGACTCTGGAAATGTGTTGTCATTTGGACGTATGAATGATACAGGTGTTCACGCCTATGTTAGCGTCACTATGAGAACGTTTTGTGTTACTTTGTGAGAGGACACTTGACATTTCATAGTTCTATTTGATGTACTGGATAGGTTTGGAATTGAAAAACAAAACAATTATCATAAGGAAATGTAGTGTTGTCATATGAAAGACCATTGAATATACCATTTTTGTTCCATTTGATACACCGGGAACGCCGAACTGAAATAGTATTCGTAATTGTTGGAAGTCTTTTTCAAATGAGCATGAGGTCCACATCACATCGAAATATTCCGCTCTCTTTTGTCACCAAACGCATTGGAACATGAGTCGCCTCAGACAATTATCAAAGTGTGCAAAGGTAGATTCCATATACATGATTTCGACGAATATTTTTTAATTTCTGTTTGAAACCGTCGTAACGAGTTAGTACACATGGACCAGCCACTATTGTATTTAAATTATATATAATACCGAGCTCAACTGACAAATATCCTAATTTCGGTTATAATGTAGTTTACTTTCTGTCAGAATAGGTTTGGTTTGTATTAACGTCATCTCAATGGTTTCGACAAAACATGGTTTTCATCAATATTAGTTTAGTAGCCAATGAAGTTACAGCACGTACGAAATGTATTCGTGATCATATCGGGTCCGTTGGTATACGTTGCATCACGTAACAATTTTGCGCGATATTATACACATGAACACACTTAATAAAGCACAAAATGATAGTCGGGAAATTCATCGCATACAAGGTGCCCGGCCTCTGTGTGGAACCTTTATTCATTCATGCGAATTATATTCAAATATATATGGGATCGCTGTGATCTCCCAGACATTGCTTCGGCGACACTGGTCAGAAAAAGATCGGATAATGTTTGGTGCTGCTCATAAAACAAGTAATTGTTTTCGCTTTATTGGCATTACCACTTCATTTTATTCAGGATACCCTTGTTCGTTATCTGAATTACAACTTTCGCCTTCGGTACGTATTGAGATGCAAACGGACTACCTGGAAATAGATAGGTGACCGCGAGAAAAACAAAGACCTTAGGGAGACAGATGCTTTTGTTAACGTCCATAATGCAGACAAAGACAGCAGGGGCCGTGTGCGTATTAAAAGATGATCAGGTGCGCCGCCGCAGAAGGTATGTCCTACAGGTAAGATTATTTTATATAATATTCGGTTTGAAGTTTAATTTGGACCAAATGGGCTCTTCCAACGTTTTGGCTTCTAGCATCACCAACGAGTCCTTGTTCAAACATATTTATAAAACTGGGGTCAGTGAAAGTGTTGGATCCCGACGTATTGTGTCGCTGATTTTAAATGTAATAAACAAGAATCCTAATAAATGATTTATTAAAAGCAGATAAATCTGAGTTAGTGACCGTCCATCGAACTTTATAACAATACCACCAGAAGAACGCATACTGAACGTTGTAATTTTATAAAATAATCGAGACATTATTAAAAATCAACAGATTATAACATCTATTATTTTGTATATTTTAAACTAAACTTTTTTAGGGGGGTTTGCAGCTGTGCATGTGATATTGGACAGAGATATTGGACATGTTCGTCTGTGGACTGTTTAAACTTATCTTGATCTGTCCAAAAATATGATTGCAGTTTACCCTGATGTGTTCAGTGGGTTCTCTAGTGTAACCACGCTTGCCAGGTCTAAATATAGGATCGCAGTTCAGCCTGATACTATGGTGAATAGACTGTCTAAATTTACTCATTTTGATCAGTCCAAAAATATGATATCGCTTCTGCATGGCAGTCTCTTCAATGAACCGCCTGAACTTACCTCTCTCGATATTTCTTAATATATCATAGTGATTCTACCTGATAATGTGTACAGTTCACTGTCTAGACTAATTTTCGTTATTTTCTAAATATTATCCTTTCGGTTGATTTCTCTAATCTTGCGTCTCTTGATCTGTCTGAAAATCACAGCAGTTCTACCTTGTATTGATATAAATTGGTTGTGTAAACTTATTCATCAAAATGGTTGCAGTTCTACACGATATTGGGTTGCTTGGGTTTTTCACATAATGATCAGCAATTCCTGGAAATCCATCATAATTAATCATAATTGATGGTATGTTTCAATCAAATCCGAACTTAATTCTAATGTACAGAATATTACGTGTCGCATGTCCACTAAAGTAAACAGGAACATTTCATATTCATGAAAATATTATTGATGCATTGCACGGCGACTTCACTTTACAGGGTCATTTGTCACCAAGATATTTTCACGTGGTTTCAATTTTCACCAAAACTGTCCTGGTCGAGATTCGCTAATACTTGATATTGCGTATTTTATCGCTAAAGAAGCGGAAAGCATCATATACATTAAAAGTAGAATTAACAGCGTGTTAACAGTATATGGAGTCAAAATCCCCAAAGCGTGCCTGCGTGGGTGAAAGTGTTTTAGTTACCTATTAACACATGCATAGCTATTAATCGATTTCTCTACAGTTTTTGCTGTTGAGGGAAAGGCAGGCATAAAGCAGAAGATAAGCCTACATTGATTCCATAGTACTTCAGATACCCTTGATTACGTGACAAGAAATGACCAGACGAGTGTATTAGATGTATCAAGACTTATATTATACTGTCTGTTGTTTAGTTATAATTTATTATATCCTTTAAAGTGGCAGTAGTTCCTCGAGTAATAATATGCAGATCCACCTAATGATTTAAGACGTACATTGACCGAACCGCTTCGTGGGACTTCACCTCTGAAAATACATCTCATTATCATCATGGATTTAAAGACTAGCAAACTAAACAGTAAAATTATTAAATAACCTGTGAATAATAAGATTTATGAATAACTATCATTTCTTTGAGATTCGCTGCAAAAAAATAATAAATAAATAAAAATCTAAGTTCTTACCTTGTGACGATGTTTGGAGCAAATGTACAAGGGTAAGTTACCAATACATTAATCTAATTAACACAATTCTGTCTTTGCGTATTGCAGAGTTATCTTCTCTTGTGAGCAGGTATTGATTGTTACGTCACTTGTTTGTGAGGGTAACGTCATCAATTTTTGAGAAAACGACGAAATTTTCTCGCACACACCAATGACGTTACAATCAATACCTGCTCCCAAGAGAAGATAACTCTGCAATACGCAAAGACGGAAAAGCTTTACGACATCTACCGGCGAGTCCCGAGTCTTTTACGTAGACAATGACGCAATTTCTGTCTCTCACTCACTATCATTTTGTGTATTGGAAATATATCTGGAACTTTGCAGTTCGCATCGAGTAATGATAACTGTAAATAAATTCATCGAATTAAGTCTCTGAAAAGGAAGAATATAATTTCCAGTTGATATAATCGCAATCATCATCGGAAAGAAAAAGATATTTAGACGTTTAGACAGGCCAGTGAAGACATTATCGAGTAAAACAACATTCCACTGAACACATATTTGAGTGAAACCGACATCTTAATGTAGGACAGAGCAAGCAATTTAAGTTATACATTCTTTTGAAGACATTATCGTGTAGAACCGCTAGCAGATTAATTCTAAAAACGTTATAAGTAAGATAAAACAGTCATTTGAACACATCATCGGAAAGATCTTTTGTGCTGTTTTTGGCTTCCAATAGCATGTAACCAGTTGTGTATCCTAGTGAATTTGTATTACCTAAGACAAGACTAAAAAAACAATTTGTTAAAAAATATTAAGGAATTCATTTACGCCTTTTTTACGTAAATGATTGACTGTCTTATACGAATGTATGTTACTTCACTCCGAGGTCTTATTTACTTTCCATATTTATCTTATTCATGTCGTCGTTATCATTCATGCAACTTGATGTATTGTATTTTACAGTAACTTCTTTACTCATAATCTTTACTTTCAGCTTAGCAATTCTTAAGTAAACTGAAAAATTATTAAAATTATTTCCGAGGAATTCATTAATCAATCAAGTACTTTGCTTTCGTCTCTGATTTCAGATAATAAAGTTGTATTTACTTCTTAGAAATTCATTTACTCAATCACATATAAGTAAGTAAGTTAATGCCATTAACTATTATTCCAATTTTGCAGCATTAAATGATCGGAAACAGGAGCTTGTTACCCTGTATCAGCCGTCACGAACACTGCGATAGGAGTCAGAATCATTGTTGTGTGTCCCAAAATCTCGTACTGCGACCTATGGAAACCGGTGCTTTGGGAGGGTTTCGGCCACGTTGTGGAATAGCTTACCATCTGCTATTATAAAGTCAAAAACCCTGGCCAAATTCAAGAAGGACATCAAAACTCGCCTGTTCACGTCTGCATTTTAGGCTCATTGCAAAGACGTGATGTAAATACAATGTACCACCCTTTATTTTTTCATTTATGTGCACATTGCGATGATTATCTGCTTGCTTAATGTATAAGAGTGATTGTAAGCCTTTTTGATTCATAATTATAACTTGCACTAGTATCCTTATGTTGTAAAGCGCTTTAGAGGAATTTTGCAAATTATATAGGGCGCTATATAAATGTTGTATACTATAATAATAATTCTTATTATAAACATATTGGTAGATTATATACTGTACGTATGTTTAGTTATATTACCGCAGATAGAAATGGCTTTGCTTCATATTACATGTACAAATAATGCTCTGTAGAAACATTAAACATCTACATAAAGAGTATTAAATAAAGAAGGGCAATCAGATCGACAAAACGAAGTCTTTTTATAACCAGTGTGCTCAAATTCCTCCAAAATATAATGCCCCTGTTTAAGGTTTCTTAAATATACAGATTACCTGTTCAATAACCTGGAATGCGACAAATTTGTCATTTTCAATAGTGTCAATTTTCAGGCTATGACTGTGACTTCCAAAAAGAGGAGTGACTCTAATGCATTACATTTCAATTTGTAATTATTTTGCTATAACACATAAAATTGAGTTATGCAAACCATTCGTAAAACTCAAATGCAAAAAACAAAACTTCAGATAAAGCATATTATAATATTGCTAGCGTTCACATTGTACAGTGCTGATCGTTCCACGGGAGGTTACTCGTAAATAATATCCGTTTTCTTAAGTTATTGATCGAGTGAATGTGATGAAAGGGCTTGATACAATGTAACCAAAATGATAATTGTAAAATATGATCCCGGCGCTGGACAAACTTATAAACCTTAACCAAACGAATACATTACCTGTTGTGAAGATAAGTTAGAGGTTCATGGTGTGTTGTTTTCGAGTCTTACCTAAAACTATTACGATATTATCCCAACAGGTGTTCAAAATCAGTCCCTTGAGCTTATTAGTTGAAAGCCTTTGTGATGGCTATTATACTATGTTGGGAGATTTTTGTTTCGGAAATTCTTATCTTTTTTTTCATTATTGAAGTACTGTCTGAAAAAACGCATTTCTGAAATATCTTTTTTATGCAATATGTGTCATTTTTGCAAGTCCAAAATTATTATTTTCGATCGATTTTTTATGTGTTTCATTTCTCTAAATTTTCTCAATATCATTACAAAAATTGCATTTTATCAATAGACGAATGAAATGATGTCAGCTGCAAGTATGTCAATATATGTATTAATATATGTATTTTATGGCATTAATTCATACCTGATTTTATCACTTCCTACTGTTCATAATTTGATGATTTAAACATTGGTTTAATTTATTATGCTACGTTCGTATTTACAACTACGGTTATGTGAGGCCATGCCTTGATGTGTGTAATGTTCGTTTGAGTACCGGAGGCGGTGTGTTGGTGTATTTGCCTCTGTTGATTAAGAAATGTAGTCCAGGTAAGATACACAGTAATATCGTATGTTCTATGAATTCTGCTATATTAATTGCCACTGAACTAGTTCCATATAAAACTACTCTTAACGTTTATTTGGAAAATAAGGTACATGTGTATAAACATATTTTTGTAGGGTCAATATTCGGCCCCTATTTCATTTTTTATTGTAGACACATAAAAATAAACAATAACTGCAGATAACCGTAGTGGACCTCCTAGCATAATATCAGGTTGTATGAGGGGATAATCCTAACAAAAAGATAACAAAAACAGATAAATATCACAGGCGAATGTAACTCTGAAAATGATTTATAATAGTGTATACAGTGTATAAAATACTGTATATGTCATATTGATATACATAAAGTAGGCGAAGTGATACTTTTAATTAGAAAAACATGTTAAATTTAAAATATATCCAACATTGCCAGCTTGCCTAAATAGTAACAATGGTAGTCTAGATATCATACTTCTTTAATAACTTTCCATATACATATTCTGTCTACAGGATCATTTTTGTGTAATATAAACACCGGTAAAATACTTTTGAAGCATGACAAATATAGCCAATGCACAATTTCACATAATCAGAAGATTCGATTATCAATTTTTACTATTGTTAATACCGATATATTTCTGTTTTTGTAGTATACCATTACACTTAATTATATTATGCATGTTTTAAATTATGTGCGGCAGTGATATTTCATATATATGTGACCTCTCCTCTGGAGAACTATTTAAGGATGAGATTGTGTTATAGACAAAGATATGCAAACATAAAAAACAATGAAATAATGGTGATAATAAAACTAATATACCCTTGATCAATGTGTTAGTTTGTCTTTTGCCCATTAATTAAACAAAATATGAAGGAATATTAAAGTATTTTATATATCTAACTCTTAACAAGAAAAGCTAGGAAATATATCCTTGTCTGACTCTCCATACCAAAATTATATTATAGCTCAAATCTTCAATAAAAAGAAAAATTCTTTCTTGAAATAGTGTACTATTTGGTATCAAAATAATAGCTGGAATATGTTGCATACGAAGATGATTTATTTTTTGTTATCTAAATGGAATAGGAGGACTATTGCACTTTAACACACATACACAGGTGTTAGTCAATGAGGTCCCAATTGTCATAAAATGAATTATGAAACTAACTGTCTTGTTTTGAAATTCCAAGCTGGGGCCGACGCCAATGTAAAATCTCCAGAGGTGTTGACCCTACCTTTGGCGGAATACAGCATTCTTTGTTATATTAAATAGGTTCAACCGTGTCAATTTTCATTAAATGATTGGAACAAAAAACAAGGTGACTTTCATAGTGTAATATCAGTTAAATATCTCTGTATGGTCCTTTTTATATCATCATTACTTGTTGTCGTTCTTCTCGTAAAAGATGATTTCGTGAATGAATTATAAGTGTCTCTCCTTGTGTTGCATGTAACGTTCCAAATGTGTATAAATGTCTTCTAAAGAACCTCCAGTTCACTCATATGAATCCGAGTTTACGGTTACATAAATAGTTTTCAAGTTTGCTTAGAAAACATTGTTCAGTTTGATTTTATAACTCTCATATTAAAACATTCAGAAAAAATATTGTTTAATACAAGCAGGCTGCATTTGGAAGATTTAAATAATAAGTAAACTGTAAATAGGGCATTCTGCTCTTTCGTATTTATGTAAGTGAATTTTACAGTTTTACCATCAGAACATGAGCTTGAGAGTTGCGAGATTTAAAATTATGTACGAGTTGGTTATACAAGATAAAGAGTCGATTCGGGTACGCTATTAGCGCTTGTACGAAATGATGCATACCATCAATTCGTATCGGCTACAATTGTTTAATACATGGTCATATATGTGCGAGAATCTATGAGCCCCCTCATCTTTATAAATACTAACCAACTTGAAGAAAATGCTTTAAAGAATGGCACCATTAGAATCAAAAGTGTATCCTCGGAAAAGGAAAGGGTGACAGTAAAATAAAATGGATGGATCATGGAATCAACAGTGTAGCCTATTCAAACAGACGTGTGTTTACCAATGCAAGCAAACATTTAACAAATATCTTAAAAAACATATGCTTTCCATGGAAATACATTATTCCTGTTTGCCATTTTGGGAACAATTGCCATGGACTATGATGTGACGCTGGAAGATCACGTCGCTTTATAAATAGAAGAATGACCATTGGAATCAAGTCCAGAGTGTTACCAACAAGTGTGTAACCAACAATTTGTACCAACTCCTAGCTGGCTTATCCAATGAGTCAGAAGTGAAGACACCTATAGTGTCTGAGGGAGAAAACAGTATTTCAAAATTCGAATTAATATTTAAAATACCTTTTGATGTAAAGATGATCTGCTTTAGTACACGATTAGAGTGATTCGGGTTTAAACGCGTTTTATGATTAGAGAACACGAGTATTTTTTTATATCACGTGATACCCACGTGATGTCCATGGAGAAAATGACCAGAAATTGGCAGCTTCGTTGTCTTTTAAAAGTCAAACGTGTCCAGCGTTTCAATTAGAACAAAACGTTAATGTCCGGTGCCATTTTACTCACAGCCCTTTTCAGTATGGTTTTTTAAAGGCCAAACATGTCCAGTTCAATCGAATGAAACGGAAACAAAAAATGCGTTTCACATGACAACATAACACATGGCAGCGTACATAATGGAGTTTGTCATAATTGCCAAGGAGATATGATTGAAACAAGTTGGCATCTGTCAGAAGTCGCCTTCCTGTTGATGTGGCCGAGTGGTTTAGTTCTACTAACACTAGCCCTCCATCACTGGGTTCGGGTTTGAGGCCTACATGCGGCATTGGCCTCAGGAAGGTGGTTTTGCCGTTTATTCCGGTTTTCCTCCATCACTACCAAACCTAGCTTGTCCGGAAATGACCATAGCTGTTATTAGGACGTTAAGCATAACAACCAACTGATTTGAGACTTCTATCTCAAGTTTTCTGTTTAAACCCGGCAGGCTTGTGGTCTGTATATAAGAAGCAACCTTTTTTGGTGCACCTGCAGAGTCCCGTTTTATTTTCTTTGTTTTATGTTTATGAGACTTTGAAGAAACAAAAATGACCTGCTGCCCCCATTACAATTCTTGGGATATATGTCTTATCTTCTCTAACTTGCCTACTCTTTCTATTCGGTGTCGTCTCCGTGTGAACCCGTTTTCATGTAACCTTGGTCATATAACGTTTACGCTAAGTTTCAGATCCGCGCTATCACAAGGAGGCAAATACACCAACATACCCTGCCTGCTACACACATACATACACACATATGAAATCATACACAACACACATGAAGGCACGACATGACTTTTGCTGTTGATAGGACGTTAAACCCCTGTACAATAAACCAACATCCTATACAAACACGCGAATCTTCCATCTCCTTTTTTTGCTGCATTGTCTCCAAAGACACTGTGATAAGCTCGTCTTCAGAACAATGTAACCAGGTGGAAGGACATGATACGTTATTCAGGTTAAGACATTTAGGTGAAATGGTTCACCATCCTCGGACATTATCACCATCTAACATTTATTGCCTGGACACTAAAGCCTGTGAGAAACTAAAGCCTGTGAGAAACTAAAGCCTGTGAGAAACAAACTAAAAACAGTATTCTACCGACTTGAAATCGCATATTGCCATACAAAGTTGTAGTTGTTTGAAATATTAATGTTTGAAAATAGAAATGATGATAAGAAAATAGCTAGGGTCGAACCTTAACATTGCGAAGCCTACACTTTTCCAATGTTACAGAATTATACCATCAGTACCCTATCATTGTGGTAAAAGGTATCATTGCATCATTTATTATCGCGAGGAAGAGTTCCACTAGAATGATTTTTACTTGGAATTTTCTGCCGTCTATATAGAAGATAAAGCAACAAAAAGGCGTTTTGTGGATATGGGTAACTTCCCCAGTCAAGTTTGTCATATGCCTTGCGGCCCATAAATGTGACACTCCTTCTGATGGCTTCTGTAATTCCAGTATTGCAACATGGGTAAAGTGTAGGCAACTCCGGCTATTTTTTTGTTTTCATTTTTATTTATTTCTAAAACATTAAAATTTCGGACAACTACATTTCTGTAAAAGGCATGGCAACTTGTGATTTTTATGTAATATCTCTATTAAAAGAATGTTAAAGAACCACATATTTTACAATTGTATGGTTATAATATATTTTAAGCAGTAGGTACCCTTCACCTTTAAAGTTGGTTTTATTAAACGATGATCAATTTAAAAACAGCAGCAATCATGTAACAATTTTAAGTTTAATAATTTTGAAATCACAAAATGACGTTAATTGTGTCACTTATAGAGCATTGTACTCGAGAGAAACAACATGCTAGTAACACAAGTAACACCAATTATTGGCTTTCTCGCTTCGACCCGGACCGACACAGCTGTATAAATGTACTACATCTTTATGTGCGTATGAATAATTAATTGATAGCTATGCGTGATCAGGTAAGATAGAGAATCGACCATGGCGGATTGATATCCAAAGTCCAGTCGTTGTAACGGGTCGAAGCGGGAGGGGGCTACTGACGGGCGAATTTTCACATGTGCTAAATTATTGATAGGGCCTGTCTTGACTTCTTCCTCCTGATTATGTAAATAGGTGCTGTGATCGAACCCTTTGCTGACTGACAGTATAGCTGTGTCCATACGTGGCGTTACCTGTACAGAGCAAACTAGAATGTATTGATTTTCTCCAGGTATAACGGAGTAACAGCTGGTTCTCAAAGATGACTGTATCTCCGGTATACAGCTGATTTGAAACGTTTTCTCTGTGATTTTTCGCATTTATATATATGTCTTTAAATCCACGAGTAGGGACCACGCCCTGCTAGCTCGCTACCTACACATATCGGGGTGCGGTCGATTCAGTACATTGTTCATAAGTCTTGTTCTGTGTTGCAATGCTGGTGGCATCTTTGTTGGAATACGGGCCGCTGTCGAGTGCTATCCTGGGTGCTTCAGTGTTTACATTAAAGTGGGGATAAATACGTCTGTTTCTCAAGTGGAATGTTACATCTATGTTACCGTTTAAGGAGATTGAGATAAGTATGTAACGCGGTCACGTGGTTATTGGATTTTAAATCAATCGGATTCGGTACGTGATAAGGTATACTTAGTGGAGTAACTGTCGTGTAAGGACGTACGTACTGGGAGACCTCAGCTTATATTTGTATACATATAAACAAGTAGATCGGATTCTCTTAATGATACAAACAGGGAATTACAAGGATGGTGTATTTGTTATGCCGTGATGAATAGACAGAAACAGTCGATACAATGCTATGAAATATACAAAGATGTTTAGTCTATATTGAATATGATAGCTTGGAATATACAAGAGTACTAGTGGTGTTATCATTCTAAAAAGAAAAACAACTGTTAAAGAAACTTCAAATACTTATTTTGGAGTACAGCACATCCCGGAAAAGCATCAGTGAATATTTACTCAGGATAGCGATTAGTGAATATTTTAACTCAGGACAGAATACTAGTGAATATCAACTCCAGATACAACACAGTGAATACTCACCCGGGAAAACACACCAGTAAATACTTACTTGGGATAGCATACCGTGACTACCACACCGGGATAGCTCGCGATAACCTACCAGTGAATATTAACTCGGGATCGCACACCAGTGGTTGTTGACTTGCTATATAACAAGGAATTATTGTATCGACGTCGCGGTAAAACCTAGAGTGCGTTGGGTACCACAGGGAAGCTGATTTCGATTTTGCGATTTTGAAATAATATGGTATCGCATGGGCTTTGGAATCAGCAAACAGGTTACGATCAACCAAAGGAACAAAGATAGCCCCAGGTAAATATCGAAACCTGGCACGTCCAGGTATGCTGCATCACCCCTACTACCTTTGCTTACCCCTCCCCTTCCCACACTTTCCCTTCCCAAACTTCTTCCTCAGTACTCCCCACCACGACTTCCTGTCACACCACCAACACCAGCACCGATTTTGCACGTCACTTCCTTTCTCATTCATCCCGCACCTTCACGTGTCGCTTCCCTTCACACACCCACCCACGATCCCCACAATGCTATCCATACATTATTCTCTCCGTCTTTAACTCGCACATCCCTCCCCACCTTCTGCTTCTCCCCTACATGCACGAATATCTCATTCCGCGCCAGCCACTCTTACTTCGTAGGCGTCGAACCCGACCCGGTATCCCTGCCCCTCCCTAAGCACCCCCCCCCCCCCCCCCTTAATCCTCCTATATCACTATATTTAATCTAAGCTTAGTATCACATACGTATTGTCCATTTGTGGAAATTCGGTCAATCTTTCGTATGGTTTGAGTCAAGGGCGAAAAAATAATAATCACATGGTATTGGGTGTGTGGAAGGGCGGTTGAGGTGTCATTACGTTAGAGTCACAGAAAGATTGGAGGGTTTGGGTTTCAGTAAAACGATCGCGTCCATATATATATATGTCAACCAATCAATAGTACTACACCAGGTGTGTATAGATACTCCAATCGATAAACAGTTTACGCCCTTTAATCAGTGATCACCTGACACATTCAGTCGTTAGCGTGTGTTCAGAGTCGTAAAATAAAATGGTTCGAATGGTTTGTCAGTCACGTAGTTTTTGCGTCTGTTATTTTACGACAGATTATTCGCGTTTAATTTAACTCACGATACAAAAGTAACGAAATCATGGGTTTCTAGGTGACTAAAATGGGATCCAATGCTAAGGACGGGATGGTTTATTTTGTTAAATGTCCTATTAACAGCTAAGGTCATTTAAGGACGTGCCTCAATTTGTATTATGTATGCGTGCATGTGCTTATGTTTGCCGGAGGCATGGTATGTTAGGGCATTTGCCTCATTGTGATAGCACGGATCTTATGCCGACTTTATAGTGCTATTTTACTGAAATGCCATGACCCCAATGGTACCCATCACAGCATTCCGTCCGGTTACATTATACTGACAACAGGTGAACTAGTTTTTACCATTACCCCAAAACCTGAACGTTAATTAGAGAATAACTACTACCATTTTTAAGGACTTTGGTATGTTCCGGCCTGGGAATAGAACCTTTTGCCTTCCTTACTTGGGAGAACGCTCCACATTAAAGCCAAAAGTGAGGTATTGCCAATCAAAGCACTAGGAAATTAAAGGCAGTTAGAAGTAGTGAGACATATAAAGATCCCAACTATTGCAATTGGTGCAGCAGATTTGTTTTGATGGCTTTTGTATCCCCAAGTAGATGGCACAAAAGCAAATCCCCAATTTTGCAGGGGTTCCCACATAAGTTGCTTCTTACGGTACATGGGTAGCAGCAGGTGTATTCTTGTCGTAATCCCCGACCTGCAGGAATTTTATTCAATCTGCTGCATCACTTGAACTTCTGTATTTGCAGTTTTTATCGTGCACATTTTTCTATAACTTGCTGGTTTGCAGGTCTTTAAATCTTTATTTTGCAACGAATACTGCTAACACTACCAGTTTCTACCTCGCGATCATCAATATGATATTCACTAAGTTTCTGAACCATTAAGATACACTGTATCATTAAATTTAAAAACTTTTGCTGTAATAGTTTCAATGATAATAGACTAGGATCTTATCAGATAGACATGTCATTCGGTTTCAAATATAGATATTAATATACGATGTAAAACCTTATTATACTGCAATCATTTGTTAAGCGAAAATGTGGAATAATTGGTTCTGTAAAGGGATTTTGCGATAGCTCAAGGGAGTAGTATTACAGAATTGTTATGATAAAGGGAAGATGGGGCCCTAAGGGCAGTACATGAGAACACAAAATTGAATCAATGGGCGTTTTACTTTTATTTGAACGTTTCTTAACATCCAAATGAATTTGGCCACAATATCTTCACAATAAATGCACAAAATCTTAATAATTATGATAATGTATTACTTAAAACTGATCAGAAGTCCATATATATAAGTGATATCTTATTTTTTTCTATATTTATTCCTTGGAAGCAATGCTATTTTAGAGGAATGTCAAGTTTGTTTATATAGACACCCTGGGTGTTAGACCTACCTTGAAGCTCTAAGTGACACCGATAACACTTAGGTCCTGGTATTTTGCGCCAATCTAGATTCAAGTCAAAATGTTATTGCTGGCTACTTCGTATTTCTTTTCAATGATTGAATATTCTTGTTTATTACGTTTTTACCTGTGAAATTATCCATTTGATAAAATCTAAACGGTGTCTTCACTGTAATTACGATATAAGAAATGTTATACCGTCCCATTTGTGGATATAAGGTCCTTTATCAATTATGAATTGACCAATCAAATTGGCATTTTCTATTCTCTGCATTCAAAACCGCAGGTTTTGCTGTTAAGCAACAATGGAAGCGACGGTAAAATAAATTATTTTTGTATATCTTTGGTACACACACACAAACTAATTAATATAACTTAAAACATTTTGGGGAAAAAGTACGAGATAATAGCAGAAAAGGTTGGAGTATCATTGATTAGTCCACTCAAAATAGCGCCCAGTCTTGATGTCAAGCCTTTTGTCATAACATGGCGTGTTCATTATTGCGCTTAAACAATGTGATAAATAGAAAATGCAATGGCTTTTCCTTGAAATACATGTATAATTTACTTGTTTAGCATAAAAAACGATATTTTCACCGCGAAAATTATCGGTATTCTACCATACTCCTGCAATAGATATGATATTCAACAAGAAACAATAAAAGTCTCTATCTATTTGGTTGCTTGTATGACCCGATTTTAAATTGTACGGATACAGATGATCTTCACCAAGTAAAAGTAATTACGTTATTTATATTATACACAAGGGATCCTGTGTGTGCATTCATTATAGCAGCGTACCATCTCGTGTACAATTGGGGTCGACATAAATATCAAAGTTCTGAGGGTTTGACAGTTCACGAGTCCCTTCTGGGTTATCTGCCCCTTCTGATAGACTTGCTCAAGTACACAAATAGGAACAGTGTTCATACATCATGCAATAATTAGGTGTATGTCACATGTATGAATGGGATCAACATCAAAGAACTGAGGAAATGACAATTAATGAAGAGAATATGGGTTATCTGCCCCTCCTTACAAATATAGTGGTCAGCTCATTTGATAAACTTGCTCAAGACCATAAATAGTAACGTGTGTACAAGTACATTATATATATATATCTAGAGTACATCTCCTGGCTGTTTGGGGTCTGCATCAACATCAGAGTACTTCGGGAATGACAGTTTAAGAGAATATTTTGGATTATCTGCCCCTTCTAAAAGATAGATAAGTTGGACAGCTCGTTTAATAGACTTGTTTAAGTCCAGATATACTAACGTGTGTACCGATTGTATGTGTATCTAGAGTACAACTCCTGGAGGTTTGGGGTCTGCATCAACATCAGAGTACTAAGGACATGGCATTTAACGAGGATCTTCTATGTTATCTGTTATATTGATATACTTGCTCAAGTCCACACACACACAAGCAGTGTACACACCTATCTGGGTTATCTATCCTTCTTAAATCAAAAGCGGACGACTCATTTGTAAGTCTACCTTGAGTCAACAAATATGAACAAGTGCATCTTTTTTTTAAGCCTGTAAATCTATGGCGGTCAGAGTATGGGGTTATCTGTCCAATCTTTAATTAATGTCGGTCAGGTTATTTGAAAGATTTACTCAAACAATTTACATGAACTCCTTAACCAGTGGAACTGTTAGCAAGTGTACGTGCTGTTAATATCTTCGTGACTTCACTGTTGGTTACAAAGACGCGAAATCTCGAACAAACAAGTGCGACCCCATAGTGATTGCAATATTCAAAATCTAGGCCAAAATAAAGATAACTAGAAAATCGTTCGAAAACAGGCATTCTATACCTGCGATAGTAAAGTTCGTGTTACATAATTCGTACACGGCATGCTGCCGGGCACGGCTCGATATGTGATCGTTACCCCTGTAATCAATAAATCAATGAGTTTATAAGAATATTTAATCAATGTGTACACATTTTAAATATCTGTTACCGACAAACCGAGCTATCGTCTCGTGCACTGACGGGATAACATAGCTTCAATGCATGGTTAGCTTTACGTTGAATTTCTGCCAGCGCTATTTTCAGATATTTGATTACGTAGTAATAAAACAATGGATTTATCTCCGAAGACGGAGAAATAGGGGGAAACGGATGAGCAGACGAGATAGGCTTTTCAATAAGGATAAAATGTTACAATGATAATACAGTCCCGTTTCCAAGAAACATCATTTCCCAGAACGTTCGTTGAACATGGGTCAGACAGATGAAATATAATTTAGAAAGGAATTTGGCTTTAAAGTAAATTTCAATTTAATGAAATAGAACCATCAATGTAACATGTGGGTTTGGGTTTAAAGGGTTTAGCACCCTATTACTGTAATAGTTCAGGTCACCTAAGGACGTGCCGTTATGTGCGTAATGTTGGTCGTCTTATTCTTCCATTACAAGGATCAGAACTGCAAGGTTAAAGTGCATTTGACTCTGGGAGGTGGCACTTCAAAGAATGTATTTTTTTGTTATTTTTAGGTATTATATTAAAACTATGTACATAACGAGGGAGCAAAACGAGTAGAGAGACTGGTGGTAACCTTCAAGTTAATCCTCACTAAAGGCCAGTGACGNGGGGGAGATAATTTGTAGGCGTCGTTTGTGGTAGATATTGTGTTTATTTTATGTGCCCCTTGTTCGTCTGTCACCTGATGTCCAGTAAGATGATGGGTTATTTTGAACGATATTATACGAGATCTGTATAGAATTGTCCCTTCTTTGCGATACATATTTGCATTCTTTGTGTGCTGAAGTTGGTATGTTGTGCCTCCTTGTGATAGCGTGGATCAGATGCCGACGTTAGAGGGCTATCTCACTGAAATACCTCCCAGAAGCCACCCATAACAGTATTACAGATGGTCACATGTATATGCTGACAACGGGCTAACCAGTCATTGCGAGTGTCTAAATACTGAAATTTTAGCAGGGAATAACATACTACTATTTTATGGATTTTGGTATGTCCCGGCCCGGTGACAGAACCCATCGCCTATCACAAGATCGAACGTTCTGCACTACAGAAAAATACGAGGTAGTGTTAAGGGGGGCGTTACAGAGCACAGGGACATGCTAATTTGCTACGTAACGGACATAAACTGATGTTAAAATGATATTACACGTATTAGCTTAGATCAGCTCTCGGTTGTAATGCCCCAAATGATGACATTATATATAGACACGAAGCATAACTGTTTAGAACAGTAACATAGGTCCCAACTCTCGCAATTGGATGCATTATATTCATTTTGTTGCCAATGTGCAATTATGTACTCGCCATGTGCTGCAATTGCGCATATGAACATTCCTGGTTAACTAAAGAGATGGATGGACTGTGATTCGTTCGGTCCATCAATGATATGGAATCAATTACAATAACTTTAATGTCACATCACACAAACAAAGATTACATGACACACGTTCCATTAAACCGTAGGGAATTCTTTCATTTACAGTTTACATAGAACTCAGTAGATTTTTATCATCTGTTGTTTTATTGTATGTTTATAGTTTGATTGAAGTGTTTAAAGGACATGGCTACACCCTGATAGATTTACAACATTCAAGGTCAGGCTCACAGAATAACACGAGATAAATTTATATCTTAAGTGTTCTTTCTTTGGATGTCTCGTTGCTGTCTCAAGAACATTTCGTCGTTTTATTATTTGTTCACATTTGGTAGAGACGTTTACTGTCTCTAGCTCTCGAGACCCTTTCTGCTATCGCTATGTTCACACAGTGACACATCAAGCACCCAATATGTTCTTATTTCAAGGGTTATCGTATGATAAAAACACAATAAAAATGGACCAAGTTTGTATCGGCGACATAGAAACGGTCCGAGTTTTCAATATACCGACCCGGAGAAAGGCCGCAAATTTCTCTGTTTTAATAAAGGTATATACTGTCTAATTGTGAACTGTATCTTTTTTTCAAAAACCCAATCCGAACTAAGAAAAATCTCAAATATATTTTATGAATGTCTTCAATAAGATTCATCAGTTAGCCTGGCAAAGGTTTGAAACGTTGCGACACGTTTGATACGTACATTGTTTGTGTAGAAAGTAAAGCTTCGATGTAATCTTTTATGACTGGCATTTTGACTAGACCAGTCAATAGATAAGACTGTAGAGTAGAGAGAGGTACATTAATTAACAATGTTAGATATCCAATATCAAATACGCTACACGTGCTTAAATAAAGAGAGATAACTCTAACACAATTAACTTGTTTACCGAATAAGGTCATATATACCCTTAAGTGTCCTCCTGTATTTGCGACTCGAAGCTGTACCAATCAAATTGTCTGTCAGCAAAGAACTGGAAACATGTACAATCTTGAAAAAGAAATTTACATCGCGGAGAAAATTTCAAATTGTTATCGTGAACTCTATGACAGATATGTCAATAAAGTAATCAATATTGAAAGGCATATCTGCCTACCAATGGAGTAATGGAGGCATTGCCTATCATAAACGTCAGCATTTATAGCTTCGACAAGTGGTAAACGGTTCACAGATTGTCTGGTTCTTACCTTTTATTTATCAATATATACCCAATATATCTACTTTTAATCAGCGATCGTAAATTTTGGACATCCGTACACCTTCAGTCATACGATAAGCATACCTGGGACTTTATTGATATTTGTAATTTGAGGTCAAAGTGAAGGTTAAGAGAAAGGTCAGATAAAGGTGAAGTTTGCGAACAAGTAAAACAGAAGGGAGAACAGTTGAATTGATTCCATGACAAGTAAACGTATTTTTCTACATTGCATACAGTGTATACTCTTATGTTTATATTAAATACTATATTAATATTTAACTAATTCACTCACTCCTTCTCTCATTTATCTATAATTAGTTTGGGTTTGAGGAATGGCGAAAACAGATTTTTGTTTCTTTTAGTAATGACATTAAAAAAAGCGTTATTGATATAAGTTCATAACTGCTAAGTAATTGCTGTAAAATGAATATACATGTAGGTTAATTTAAACATTGCTTTTCCAGCATCGTTATGTTATGTACATTTCTACTTCACAGGAAGATCAACTTGCGTTTACTTAAAGTCAAAGTATAAAACGTATATTGCATAAATAGTTTATTCAAATTGGTTGAAATTGAATTTCACAATTCAGAATCGTTTCATCGGAGAGCGCTGTGCTAAGACCGACAGGTACCGGGCATGACCAAGTATTATACAAGACGTATTGCTCAATTAGCTTTAGGTTACGGACGTGCTCTCTAACAGAAAAACAGTATATGATTTAAATACCCACTAACAAATATTACATGGTAGCAAGTTGTATAAAAGCATTGGGGAAATGGAGCTAAACTTGATTTTTTTTCTGATACATTTTTAATTGAGTATACATGCTACATTTTACTGACTTTAATCTGCAGCTTCTATCTTAACGAGTTATATAAAGGACATTGAGTGAACGACATTTCCCACGATGCAAAAAAACAGAAAAGGATATCTAGTTATCTGTGTAAAATATGCGAAAAACGCGAAAGCTACACGTTCCTTCTTTGTTCTTACCAAAATAATTCAAATTTTAACCCTGTTAATCATTTTGACGGTTTATCTTGATACACACAACTCTAACCACTCTCTAATTATACCACATGTACTCCGTAACCCGACCCAATCCATCATACCTGCAACCACTCCCAAAATACAGGAAATTCCATCAATTCCCTCACAACTCTAGTAACTCCCTAATAACACTACACAAACCACCCACGCCTTGTTCCCTCATAACTCCACCCTTCCTTGATGACTTCGCCCATACATTATTCTTCAAAATTCAATCCATTCCCTCATTTCTCAACCCATTCCCTCATATCTCCACCCATTCCCACATATCTCGAATCATTCTCTCATATCTCCACCCATTCCCTCATATCTCCAATCATTCCCTCATATCTCCATCCATTCCCTCATATATTCATCCATTCCCTAGCTCATAATTCCAATCATTCCCTCATATCACCTCCCATTCCCTCACAACTCCACCCATTCCCTCATATATCCAATCATTCCCTCATATCTCCATCCATTCCCTCATATCTCCAGCCATTCCCTCATATCTCCAATCATTCCCTCATATCACCACCCATTCCCTCAAAACTCCACCCATTCCCTCATATCTCCAATCATTCCCTCATAACTCCACCCATTCTATTATCACTCCAATCGTTCCCTCATATCTTCATCCGTTCCCTCATATCTCCACCCATTCCCCCATATCTCCACCCATTCCCTCATAACTCCATCCATTCCCTCATAACTCCACCCATTCCCTCATATCTCCAATCATTCCCTCATAACTCCAACCATTCCCCAATTACTTCTCCCATTTCTCATATCTCCAACCATTCTCTCATAACTCCGTCAGTTACCACATTACCCCGCCTTTTCATAATGACTCCTTCCATTCCCTCATTACTCCGACCACTCGTCATATCACCACCCACTTCTTCATATCCCCAGCAATTATCTCATAAATCCACTTGCTCTGTTTTGAAGCAATTCGTTCCATTTTCGTCTATGCTTTGAAAACCCCGCCCACTCTACCCTTGTGTCTCTTTCTACAGTCTAACAACTATATCCTGACTCCGCCTACAGTGTCTACACTACTCATACTGCATGCTTACGTCAGCCATTCTATCCTTATAAATGTTCCACTTACAATCCATGCATGTTTAAGGAAGCTAAAGAGAGTTCGAACTGAAGAACCTGTATTTGTTTGTTGTAGAAGCACCGTCATCGTATTCAGCAAAGAGGACGCAGAGAGTGTACTAAAGGGAGAAGAAACTGGCACCTATCTCTTGTATCGGGACCATGACACCGATAGGCTCTACCTGTCCCTAAGGTAATTACTAATTAACTCAAGTTTCTTTATTAACTTTTAACTGCAGAGGATCTCTGCGGTTCTTCATATCTCAACCCATTCTCTCATAACTCCACTTGCTCTGTTTTGATGCAATTCATTTCTTTCTCGTCTATGCTGTGAAATTTCGCCCACTCTACCCATTGTGACTCAGTCTATACTAAGTAGTACGCCAACTGTATCTTCACTCCGCCCACACTGTCTTTACTGCATAGACTGTAGACATAACTCCAACAACCCAGGTGAAGTATAAAATGGTCTGGGGTTGATGTTGCGGTATCTGTGCTGTAGCTATCAGGTGAGGTTGCACTATAAATGATACCGTTGGAATCACGGTCCCACTACAAACAGAACACAATACATCTCCAGCACAGACGCAGACATACACACATAGGGATATATCAGCTAGGTGGCATAGGACTAGTAGTAAGCGCCTGATAAAGTAGCTCCTGCGAATTCCTCAAAATTGTATTGATTAATGTATATGCTAATTGTATTGATTGTATGAATTGAATATCTATGTACTGTAGAGCGTTTTAGAGCGGCTGATGCTAGCCAGATAGGACGTTATACCAACTGCTGTATATTATTCTTATATTATTCGGTTCTGCATAAATTATACAATGCAAATTGACAGTCACAAGTTAACGCCTGGTAACGCATGTGTGCACCCTTACTCGATACCGATATATACAACTCGCCCAAGACAAGTCTCACAAGTCTCACTTTGACATCTGTAATACGGGGAGGTTTTTGACAATAGAAAACAGAAACGTTTCCTCGCAATAAAAGGGGTGTTCCATCCAATGACCTGTGATTCATGACAATTTGGTGTTTTTTCCAGATCGAGTGATTATGTAGAGCACCATCGAGTAAATTTCGAGGATAATCTTTATTATATGGACAACCAGCCTTACCCCTACCTCGACTCCATTGTCCTGTATCATCAAAAACATAGACTCAACGGTACCAAACTCACCCACCACGTAAGTACTCCAGACAAAGTATAGACTCAACGGCACCAAACTCACCCACCACGTAAGTACTCCAGACAAAAGTATACACTCAACGGCACCAATCTCACCCACCACGTAAGTACTCTAGGCAAAAATATAGACTCAACGGTACCAAACTCAACCACCACGTTAGTACTCCAGACGAAAGTATACACTCAACGGCACCAAACTCACCCACCACGTAAGTATTCCAGACAAAGTATAGACTCAACGGTACCAAACTCACCCACCACGTTAGTACTCCAGACAAAAGTATAGACTCAACGGTACCAAACTCACCCACCACGTAAGTATTCCAGACAAAGTATAGACTAAACGGTACCAAACTCACCCACCACGTAAGTACTCCAGACAGAATACAAAGACTCAACGGTACCAAACTCACCCACCACGTAAGAAGTATTCCAGACAAAATACAAAGACTCAACGGTACCAAACTAACCCATCACGTAAGTACTCCAGACAAAGTATAGACTCAACGGTACCAAACTCACCCACCACGTAAGTAATCCAGACAAAGTATAGACTCAATGGTACCAAACTAACCCATCACGTAAGTACTCCAGACAAAGTATAGACTCAACGGTACCAAAATCACCCACCACGTAAGTATTCCAGACAAAGTATAGACTCAACGGCACCAAACTCACCCACCACGTAAGTACTCCAGACAAAGTATAGACTCAACGGTACCAAACTCACTCACCACGTAAGTATTCCAGACAAAGTATAGACTCAACGGTACCTAGCTCACCCACCACGTAAGTAATCCAAACAAAGTATAGACTCAACGGTACCTAACTCAACCACCACGTAAGTAATCCAAACAAAGTATAGACTCAACGGTACCAAACTCACCCACCAACGTAAGTAATCCAGAGAAAGTATAGACTCAACGGTACCAAACCCACCCACCACGTAAGTACTCCAGACAAAGTATAGACTCAACGGCACCAAACTCACCCACCACGTAAGTATTCCAGACAAAAGTATAGACTCAACGGTACCAAACTCACCCACCAACGTAAGTACTCCAACCAAAGTATAGACTCAACGGTACCAAACTCACCCATCACGTAAGTATTCCAGACAAAGTATAGACTCAACGGTACCAAACTCACCCACCAACGTAAGTAATCCAGACAAAGTATAGACTCAACAGTACCTAACTCACCCACCAACATAAGTAATCTAGACAAAGTATAGACTCAACGGTACCAAACTCACCCACCAACGTAAGTATTCCAGACAAATTATAGACTCAACGGTACCAAACTCATCCACCAACGTAAGTAATCCAGACAAAGTATAGACTCGACGGTACCAAACTCACCCATCACGTAAGTATTCCAGACAAAAGTATAGACTCAACGGTACCTAACTCACCCACCACGTAAGTAATCCAGACAAAGTATAGACTCAACGGTACCAAACTCACCCATCACGTAAGTATTCCAGACAAAAGTATAGACTCAATGGTACCTAACTCACCCACCACGTAAGTAATCCAGACAAAGTATAGACTCAATGGTACCAAACTCACCCACCACGTAAGTAATCCAAACAAAGTATAGACTCAACGGTACCAAACTCACCCACCAACGTAAGTATTCCAGACAAATTATAGACTCAACGGTACCAAACTCACCCACCAACGTTAGTATTCCAGACAAAGTATAGACTCAACGGTACCAAACTCACCCACCACGTAAGTATTCCAGACAAAGTATAGACTCAACGGTACCAAGTATAGTATACGTAAGTATAGTACAACAAAAGGCAAGTCTCACGAAATTAATCTAACTTACCGCGTAAGTATTCGAGACATTGTTCCATATCAATGATCAACTTTCTTCTCCAAAATTTGAACTGATCAACGATGGCTGACGAAACGACGTAGGAGGACGGACAATGACGTCATGTTACCATAGCGTAGGTAGCAACCAATGAGTTCCCGCCTAAAGGTGTTTCTTACTACTGGTGTTATACGTCGTATTCAATATACTATTTTTTCTCCGGGATTAAGATGTGCTTCTGGTTAACACAGATATTCTGAGAGTTATCAAATTTATTTGCTTAAACCATGTTGTGCAGTTCCCGGCAACATTTCTAACAAGAGCGTACATATGCCTTTCAACAAATATTTTAGAAATTTTAGCTTTATTCGCCCAAATTTACACATCTTCACTTCCACGATGTAGGCTTGCTATTGTTTTGCCTTCCAACTGAAAGTATAAATGAACCCCTACCATCCCCATCCAAAATATGGCACGTGACCACCAAATAATGTAACTTTTATTCCAGGAAGTTACATCTCAAAAACAACAAAACCTCGAATATTTCATGACTTGGAAATTAGCTGCATCACTGTTTAACGATTTATCGGGTATGTAATTTATAAAAGGAAATATATATATATATATATAATATTTCAGAATGACAATACTTTTATTATGTTTCTTCCAGGCGCAGCTAAGTGCACGAACGGTAAAGATGTTCACCATGAAAGTGACAGCACGAAACGGAAATGTTGTAACAGACGATAGTGTGGCGTCAGACGATGCAGAGGTTCCGGGGGATGACGTCAGAATACCAGGTATAGAACATACCAATGACATGGTGCTTGGCAGACAGCGAATAAGTAAGTCAAGCGGACGCTTATGGATGTCGGGAATGCAAAAATCCTTAAAGCGCATGTCCGTTAGTGAATCCTATGACCTTCAAGAAGGTATCTACTCAACACGTAATGACATCCAACCTAATTCACCAGTCAGAGGAAACGGTCACGTGACTCATTTAGCAGCGGAGGAATCGGATGAGTCAGACGATCTGGATGATGTGCGAAAATATATGTTTGAAAATGAGGAAGGACTAACAGAACATAATAGTGCGTCAAATAATAACATTGTTTCCGGTCGGTATTCCGGATATGTCGTAGACGAATCAGACATCGAACTGTGTGAAGATCAGTCGTCTCTATTTGAAGACGAGTCTAATATCCTGTACTGTAGCCATTTATAGGGGGCAAACCAACAATATTGTACTCATATTATGAATATGCAGCCATGTTACATTGAAATGTCTTAGAATTTGTTTGTATTAATTTCTAAGACAACACTATTGTCATGTGAAAAACCAAACAGTGCTAAAAGCGATTGGTCCCTCTCCTTTAAAAATACAAACGAAAAATTAGGACTTGAGCAAGTCTGCTACTTCATTGATGACGCATTTTTAAGCCAAGTGTGAAAAAAGAACTACTCGCGCTATCCTTATGACTGCTCGGTTCAGCAGACACTAAAACAGCCATTTTGTTAAAAAGTATAGACAAACTTATCACGCATCATTTGATATAAATTCAGTACCACCTGTGTAATCCGACTCATGATAATTTCGACATCCTCTCCAATCCAACATTATTACTCAATGCTATTTTGTAAGGACACTATAAATAATACTGTACCTGTATGTTAGGACATCCTGTATTATTCGACTTCCATTTCTTATGTAATTATATGAAACTAGTCCTGTTTATTCCGACATCGTGTTTAATTTGGCCATAACTTTATCCTGCTGAATGTTGGACAAGCCAGGATTACTGCACAAGTATAAATGTATTTTTTGTACATTAGACCTGTACATCTGTGTATTCTGACAGCCTGTCCAATCCGACTTATTATAGCCCGACTGTTTATCGAAGCTGTTAAACAAAACCTGTGTATTTCGACATTCTGTCTAACCTAGCCATTATATTGCCCTACATGGTGTCGGATAAAGCAGGTTTTGCGTTATTTAGCGCCACAAAAAACCTCTCTGCTTTCTCGGCAATTACCCTACAAAAACGTTGGAGACCAAATCAATTCAAGCATCTATGGACAAAACTTAGCCATATAAAGTCAGTAGGCTCAAAGTCATGTACATGTAAGTAAAGACACCATCTTTTATTGAATTGATTTTGAATACTTCAGGCTTATTTTACATTTTGTTAGGTCCGAAACTATAAAAGTTCGGAAAAACTGTATATGCCATATTGCCAATGTATACGTTTAGTAGAACTACTTCCGGTTTTCCGATGTGTGACCGTAACTTAATTTTTTTCTACATTGCTAAAATACTATGTCATGAAAATATTTTTCTGTTGATTTTTCGTCAGTTTTAAATATTTTCATTTCTGTTCTAATTGTGATCTTTTGTTGAGAGTTATTTCCCCTTAAACCCGGTAACTGGTAATCATTCAGACATAATGGAGTTTATTTTTGTGTACATTTCACAAGAACTCTTTAAATGAATTCAGATTTTCAAACATACTGTTACTGAAATGATTTGAAGGTGTTTTTGATGTTGAACCTTTTTCGGAATAAGGTGGTTTAGCCATGCCAGAGTAAAGCAACGTATAGCCTTAAACTTGTATCCCACTGAAACGTGTAGACACATATTTACAATATAGGTAAATTAACATGTGTAGAATATGGAAACACATTTCTATGATTAAGCAGGAGTGAATGGGGACGAATGATAGGTTCCTGTGATCGACTTTCTAGTTCGTCTTACCACTAATATGTATGAACGGTTTTGGTGGTGGAGGAAAGCCGCAAAAAAACACCGACCTGCGGTAAGGACATGGTCACTGCACTACATAGGCCTTGAACCCACGACCAAGTGGTGGAGGGCTAGTGATCGAGGACAGTCAGACGTCTAAACCACTCGCGCACGTCGGCCCCCTAGGATTGTCAACTAAAGCGTACTTTAATAAGTTTAGCAATTTTGGACAATTTGACATGTACTGCCGATATATTCTGTATTTATTTTGACATGTAATGCAGATATGTACTTATCCATTCCATATTCTTATAAAATATTTGTTTGTTAGAAAACGACATTTACTTTATCATATAGGATTTTTGTAGGTTTCTTATTACTTCTCGGTTTGAAATAAAAACAAAATAAAAACAAATAACTTAAATAGTAAAATGAAAATAAAATGTCTTCAGGATAGCAATTATGTATGATCCATTAGATGACCTTATATAATTAAATGTTCTATGCAAACAAATCGCCTATACTCTAAACTTTGTTTTTCTTTGTCATATTCGTGGGCTACAGGTACCTGTTTCAGACAGTAATACATCCAGTGATTGTGTTCTTTTTTCTACTCTACAGTTAGTGTAAACAATATAATTCTGCATTAAATTAAATTTAAATTGCTTTTTCCATTTTCCATTTTCGACAAACCATTTCTTAAAACTCATATATATATATATATATATTTGTGTGTGTGTTTATGTGTAACATATTGACTTATTTCTCCATATCCTGATTGTTTATGGCTATTTTTCATATTTATATATTATTTTCTCAAAAAAAGTGAACTTCACAAAGAAAACTGCATGTCTGTGAAATCAAATTATTCCCAGCAGAAGTGATTTTAATCTAAAGTGTTGAGTTCAGAAATTTCGAAATTATATCATTTTTGTAGTCGATGGAAGTAATTTCGAACGAATAATCTTTTCATTTTTTTTTCGAAATGCAAAGATTATCATGTTGTCAAAATGATGTCAGAATCACATATTGTAAAGCTAGTACGACATTTCAACTACTTTATATTTCGCTTTTTGGGTCAATGACATTTCCTTATAATAACAAGTGAAAATGTTTAAACAGCTAATATAAAAATTCAACCATTTCGAAAGGGTTGCATTAAGAAATTACAAAATTATTGTATTTGTCGATTTTATATTTTTTATTTTACATTATGACAATTGGACTATTGACTTAAAATATTTTTGAACCTATCATATTTTGAAAATCTTTAAGCTGACCAGGAGAAGAAAATCCGGGTACCGTTTTCGTGTCAAGATCCGGGCACTGTGTCTTGGTGACGTTAAAAATATATGCAATATATCTACATGTTATGTAAATAAGCAGCAGATTTACATAAGTAATCTAGAATATTACAGATTAGATATATACTTTATTTATCATTATATAAAAAGCATACTTCAACAATTGTATTCGTTGAGAATATTATGAATAACGTCATATAACGTTTGTTTATTTGCTATTTTATTACCTTTTAAATTAAGTATCGCATCAGATCAAAGTGAGAAAAATGATTACCTAGTGATGTGACCTCTTGTTCCACACATAGTGTGGCTAAGTGTTAGTAAATTCTTGTTAACTTTAATGATCCCTGTCCCACTGCAGGGGGAAATCACTAGAGAATCACACTGAAGCCTTTCGTACATAGAGTAACCCCCCCCTTCGTTGTTTTTGGCTTTAACTATAGCGCGACTGTGCCAGGTGATCCGGTGACCAGGTAGTTCAGTTGGTACATCCTCGATATCCAGGGGATACGCTCACTTTTGCTCTCTACACTCCTGGAATATGTCATAGCAAAATCGAAGGCTCAGTGTGCAGCACCTTGTGGACAAACCGAGAAGACTAGTTTGATCCTTTGATGTTCATCAAAAGAATCTCGTGGTCGCGTGTCGGTAAAACTTACTGGCTTTGAAGTAGGGTGACGCATCTCTGTAATCTTCAAAGAGCATGCATCAGCCAAGTGATTGGTCAGATTTTTTTGCCTGACACCAATCAAAAAGCTAGGCGCGTGCCTTTAATTTTGCTATGACATATTCCAGGGGTGCAGAGAGCGAAAAGGAGCGTAACCCCTGGATATCGAGGATGAGTTGGTAGAGCGAGACCATAAAATCCTGGCCTGGTCTCACTCAGGTGTGGTTTTCTATTCAGTAATGATTTAACAATGCATAGTTACATTTTTTGGCAGTGGTATGGTGATCCTTAAAAATACTTTTCTGACCGACTACTGTTACTCAACTAAGAAAAATATCAGCAGTGAAAATTAAGACCAATAGTACAGTTGGTATAACGAACTTGGCAACGGTCAGGAGGACCAAACTGTGACCTTGACTTTGAAAGGAACGAGGCGAACATCTATTCCTTAACAACGTTAGCATATTAAATTAATGTAATGTATATTGAAGCTAAAATATATGTATCACGTTTATGTAACATATTGCAGTATGATTGTACAGGATATATATATATATAACATACTCAAGACTCACAATAATATTTTTTAAAGAGATATCAATTGTGTTTCTGTCCTTTTTTTCGTTTTTTGATTTTGCTTTTTTTGTTTTTGTTTAACCTGACGTGCTGCTTAGTTCCAGAGGACAAGCAGCGGCTTGGATGCTTTTGAATAGGATGTTTTGGCGGGAGATAATATCAAAACCGAAACATCCTTATTGCGAACTCAAATAATCCGGAAAACCCCAAAATCCGATTCATTTGATCGTGAACAGATTTTAACAGCAATTACTGCAATTGATAATCTTGAAATTTGCTAAATTACATGTTACTTAAAAAGTGAATATGGTTCTTAATCATAGCTGAAGTACAGGCACAAACTATCTTAAAACAAGAAGTATCTTTGAAAACGACAAAAGGCAAACATTTTCATATATGCAGGTATAAGTCTGAAAACTGTACTGATGACATCGCTTAAAACACAAGAACAGAATAATTCAAGGAAATTCACTCTACAGTCGTAGAACACGTGCGTATCGTTCAACGGGAGATAATCCATTATTTCAATAGCTTCGTGTGTAATACGACATTTTTGTATTCCGCCACCTATTTCTGCTATACGTGATATCGTTGCATTCCAGGCAGCAATGGATAAAATAATCGTGGTGATCGATATCAAGCGTAGGGTAACCACGAGCATTTCTTGTTGTTTTAAAATGGAAAGTGTACCGAGTCCTTCGTCTTTTAAAGATGTACGTAGAAAGAAATCATGCGATACCAGTTACATGTAAATCGTTCGTGTTTTAATCCCTCTTAGAATTTTGTAGAAATTATATTGTTAGCTAATCCAAAAACAACGGAGACCACTCAGAGTTCTGTTTTCACTGTAGGAGTCATATTAGTGACGAATCGCTGTAAAAGGGTACTGCCATCACAGTCAACAATGTGTGGCAAAGAACAGTGCGCAGTGATGGGTTCAGCTCCTTGTTTTAGATAAAGAGAATAAGCAGTAAGCAGAAATCATTTTCGAAAAGAAGTACAATGTATTGTATTAAATCTAGAAACAAGCAGCCCACGGAGCTTTACCGCTTAAATGGCGATTCTGAACAGACATTGTAATATGCACAATAATACAATACATCTCCAGCACACACGCAGGCATACACACACAGGGAGATATTAGCCAGGTGGCATATAATTAGTAGTAAGCGCCTGATAAGACAGCTCCTGCAAATTCCTCATAACTGTATTGATAAATGTATATGCTAATTGTATATTTATGTACTGTAAAGCGCTTTAGAGGGGCCTTATTCTAGCTAGATAGGGCGCTATACAAATGTTGTATATTATTATTATACTACGCTATTCAGTGATGTTCACATCATTTTGACCGTTTGCAGCAAAATGGCTTAAAATTTGTTCTGGAGATTATTCAACAAGAGGCCCAAAATGATCTTAATGCACACACAAGCTTTATGACTTGATTAGATGTCAAATATGAACATACACTGCAAGGGGCACTACACTTTGATACCTGACAATAATATGTACATCAATCTGATTATACTGAAAGTTCAAACAGACTTTCAAGATAACTAATGGCCTTAAAATAGCAATACTTGCATGAAATTTAGACAAAAACAGTTCAGTAGATTTGCATTTAAATTCAATACTCTCGACTCTCATGTGAGCTGAAAAATTATGATCATGTTGGTTATATCGGCTTCTACCACAATACGCTGTGTTATTCCACTCTCAGATCATTGTATAAACACGCAGACTGTTAGATAAATATGAGTTATATACCACACATGGTATATGACCTTCAAGGGTTTTGATTGGTCGAGAAGATGAACTTTGACCGGGAAGACTTTTTCCACGTGCTTTTTGCCACCTGCTGTTTTGTTTACGTCGTCGGCTGTCAACATCCGACAAATGTTGGTGACGTTGTGAGGTTATGTGGAAAGGGTGGTTATTAAGGCAATATTTAAAGATGATACTTAAAGATTTGATCGCTAGTTTCAGGCAAAATTGCTACAGACGCTCGATATCGTTTCGACGTCACACCGTCGCGTGTCCAGGTCGTGAAACCAAATCAAGATCTGTCACAGTGTCGGGAAATATTTCGTTCTCACAACGTCCCGTTATCGCTATTTAGACGGTCTGACTATGGCTGAACTTTCACTATAAACGTCAACCATAGAACCGTCACGAAGAAACGTAGGCCTAGAAACGTAGGCCAATGGTTTTGAATATTGACAGCGATAAGTTCGTCTACAACGGTTCATCCCTTGGCGGGAGGCAGACTTCGTACGATATGCTTACGCGCATATAGTCCGTGGTTAATTTATATAAATTAATGCAATACTGCTACTCTCAATATTTTAAGTCGTTCATCTATTTTATTTTTTCCCGAAGTTGTTGCCGAAACATTAATTTTGACAATAATTAAATTTGTAAAAAAAAGAAGTCATTTTTGAATATAAATGAGTGACTTTTTACATATGGGTCATATCACTACGCCAGCCTTGTCAACAAACACATGTGCGTATGTTATTTCCGACTGATCATGATATTGTGGTAGAAACAGATCACACGACTCGTGGTTGTTGAGTATGGTATTTATTTCACTCTCGTTAGTTAATTTTCAAAAGTTAAAGAAAGACACTCGCTAAAGCTCGTGTCTTTTGTAACTTTTTAAAATTAACTAACTCGAGTGAAATAAATACCATATTCAACAACCACTCGTTGTGTAACCTCTATCTTTCTAATTGGTTCCAAAATCATGGAATGTCCAAAGAAGGAAAGCAATAGCTCACACGAATTCCATGTGAGCTGAAAGTGTTTGTTCTCATTTGAATTAATTCCCTTTCAACGGTAAGCAATGCTATGAACAATAGCACCCTGACCTTTATCTGTCTTGTTTATTCCTTAGCATGACACACCATGCAAATGAAACTCGTTCAATCCTCACCAATTTAAGACTTTGTGATGATGTGTCGGGAAGTTTGTGACGTCAGAGTCTAATGATGAGCGCAGTAATGTGTTTCACATAGTCTTGTAATATTGATTGACTTATTAAAGCAGGCGAACAATTATGGTCCCATGAACGACTGCTTATCGACGGTAATATTGCATGTTTGGATAAGAGCATGATCATAACAAGGTGCTTCACTGCTATATACCACTTTTATCCCGTTTTGACGTCAGGATCTTTGACTTTGTCTCCAGTTCTACCGTATCATTAACAGAAAAGCTAGACAGTGTTACATCATTGCACGCCTTTTGTGTGATGTAACAGAATATTTTGCCACATTGTTTTAAATTCTCTTTCATCGTTGAAATATACGTTATACTGCCCTCCCTTGGATCCGTAGCTAGTGACAGACCCCTGTATTGTGATTGTCCTATATCCTACACGTTTACCACAGGGGCCTGCTCATTGTTACAGCTATCTAAACTGAAATGTTTTGAGTAATATGTTCTAAACCCCTAAACGTGTAATACTACTCAGTAACATTCAGTTAAAATGCCATCCCCAATTACGATATTGTCATTGGGGTGGCGTTTCTATCGTAAGTTATTCTCAACCTTTATTACGTGTAATATTACCAGCCACCCAATTAAAATTATATTGATGTGGACATAGACGCTGCAATGCATGCGTTCAATAATATCCCATTAAATTAAATTAACCACTAACACTCTTTTAGGAAGCAAATTACGACTCTGTTTTTGTTGTAGAGCTATTTAAGTTTTGTGATTCTGCTCGTGTCACTTGACACGTATAGTACAGTATGAATAGTGAGTTATTTCCAAACTGATAAATACAGTTAATCTGTTAAATTCAAACAAGGATTTAGATACGAAAGAGTTTGATTTTGGTTGGATTTTGTTTAACGTCCTATTAACAACTAAGGTCATTTAAGGACGTGCCTCCACGTGTGTTGTGTAAGCGTGCCTGTGTGGATGTGGGCTGACAGGCTATGTTTATGTACTTGCCTTGTGATAGCACGGATCTGATGCCGACTTAAGAGTGCTATCTCACTAAAATACCATGCTGAAGACACCGAGCTCAGCATCCAGCCCGGTTACATTATACCGACAACGAATGAATCAGTTGTTGCCATGGTTACAAGTCCACACCTTAAAACAGCGACGGGCTCAGTACACACTTTGTATATATACTTTTCCTTTATAACATTAAAGCAACTTATCCATTGGCTTTATTTGATCTCTAGCTGGTACTCAACTGGTTGACCAGCCGTACTTTGTCTACTCACCGCTAGGCTTCACTTTGAAAATACAATCAAATAGTATCAAAGAGCGCAACCTAGCAGAGAACAATTGGTACTAAGGCAGGAAATTCAGTCTTTAGCTGACACGAAAATTACAGTGATATCACATATGAGTAGGATTCGCAATACAGAATCTCCCGTCGAACTCTCAGCACGTGTATGGTTTCCCTGCGGCTAAATCAATAAAATATGTGTATTTTAATGGATAAAGCCGTTCATGGATACACATTTATTTCGGTTTTTATTACCAAAGACATTGAAACTTGGCCGTTTATATTTCTTAAAGATTTTGCATGCGACATGATCGAGTTATATATAAGAATTCAGATGGCTATTTACGTTCAGGGTCTAATTCACAGTGTTGGCCTCTTTCAATCTTGAAACTTTAAAAAACACTATAACCTTGAACTTCTTCATCAAGTGGAGGATTTTACACCGAAACGTTTTACCACGTCCTGGGTGGAAGTACTTATTATTTCATGATAAATTTGTAATCGTAGATTTTTGTAGCCTGCGTTAAGATTCCTGGTCTAAAGTGTTAGCCCCTTTCAATCTTAAAAAAGAACCTTTATAAAAATCCACTTAAACATTAAACTGTCGTACTCCTCACGACGTCAGCTACTATACATCGACTCGTTTTCACCATGTTCGGAACGCAGCAATCTGTGATTGATGTAGGAAATGAGCTATATAAGGTTCTCGATGGCCGCGTTTAGAGCCATTGTTCAAGGTGTTAGCCTTTACAATTTACATATATGACCTTACTGTAGGCTGTTAGGTACATCCAATAATATCACTCGTTAATCGCACACAATGATCAAAGGCCTATTACGCGCAACCTGGCAGCCTCTGTAGCGCTGTGATAACCATTTGTACAAATGAAGAAAGTTTCGTAAATAGTGATTTGTGTTTCAAAAGAGAAAAATGAATTCTTCCCAACAATTCTCAATGAGAGTTTTCTCTCTCATTTTTGAAAACCAACTCGATGAAATTCTCCCTAAAGGAAACTTTTTGGACAATTGCTTTTAAAACACAACAAAGTACATTTCGTGCGCTCAATAGCGTCGTTAGCCTTTAATGTACATAGAAATGTCCTTTGTGAAGCGCTTCAGTGATCCCAGAAGTCATGATCACACTTCCGTTTGTTGTTTATTCTTCTGAAGCGCCATCAAACAGAAAAATTCATTTGAGAGTGAAATGCCGTTCTAAAAGCGATATGGAGAGTCGTTTCGAATTCGAAGTAGCATGACATCTAATGTAGCCAGAAATTTGAATTTTGATAGAACTAATGTCAAATGTGAGATATCGAACATCTGAAATAATGAACAACATTTGACGAATGGGGGCATTTGATTTGACGAAGGAATAACGTGCTTCACAAATGAAAACCAGAAGTGTTAAAATTCATTATTTCGATGTAAAATTTATCTGAATTTTGTGACAGAAATCAACCTGTAAGGTTGTTAATCACGCAAAATAGATCAACATCAACCAAGCTGGTGTCAGCTTTATCTGGCATTAACATTACAATAAGCGTTGTTAAGAAAGGAAGTTGACACGTGATTCCGCGCGTGAGTCGACTTTGCTCAGGAGACTGGCGTCGTGTGTTAAATTACCGCCACAGGGAAGCCATACAGTTTTGGCGTGATGGAACAATCGAGTCGAAAGTGAAACTCTTGCATAAAATTTGTCGATAAAAAGTTTTAATTAATAAAAGGTTTGCGATTATCAGGTCATGGTTCTCGTGTTATCTTATTTATGGGAGTACCTCACGATAAACCTTCGTTTTGACATGCTTTGCCATACCAGCAAGCCCAACAAGAATTCTTCAATCTCGTTTTGTCGTCGCCCTTCTCAAATTTCAAGATCTATGTTGTAACTAGTATATTTTCAGTGCCACCGAGAAATTAATTGTCTTGTTTTATATGTCATGTATACTTCAAATGATTGAAATAAACATTTTATTTAAAATGGTTAAGATATAAAAACTAAGACATTTTTTCTTTGTTAAAACTGAAGGGGGGGGG